>NC_143260.1:36617772-36923872 GCF_984573655.1 Nuphar pumila
TGGCAATTTCTCATCTTTGGGCAACATACTCTTCACAATCATGCACAAACGGTCAAAACATGATTGACTCAAATTATACTCGGACTTCAAATTCATTAGTTGAAGAACTGCAGATAAGATAGTGTGACTCTCACAACCGTTCCAAAGTGGCTCATCAGCATCTCTAAGTAAATCATAAAATCTATTAGCTGCATCGTTTGGTGATTCTTCATCTACGGCAATTCTTACATCACTAGAACTCACAGCAGAACCCAGTTCTGTTCCTGCGGCATCAAATATCAAATTTGTATATGGATTATCGTGCACCACATTCACCCGTGCATCAAAATTGTTTCTAAATTCTTCTTCATGAAACGTCCAGTTCTGATAATCACTCACAAAACCCTTCCTGTATAGGTGATGTCTAACGCCATGAGGTTCTACAAATCGATTATTCTTACAAATCTTGCAGAGACACCTAATCCGACCTGTGGGATCTACTGTACTGACACTTGCCGTTGTAAATTCAATAAAACTGTCAACACCATCCATATATTCATGTAATAACTCATTGTCCACTATCCTACGGTACATCCATTCACGGTTTGCAGTCATTTTGTCGTATGATGTTACGAATAATATCCTAACCAATTAAAAGAGAACCATCAGAATGCTATGATGAAGAAAATATCAAATTTATCATGCAATATATGATGTCATACAATCACAAGAATTATGATGCATGCATTGATAACTTAATATTTTCATGTGCAAACTATTCATGACACGATAAATTCATTTGAAGCATGCTTTCAGTATACAATTTCACATGGAAGACATAATCAAATTGAAAGTAACTACATGCAAGCATGGATACAATCACATCAAACATTGCAATACATCGAAATAATTCATATCAAACAAATGTCAAACATGTACATGCAGCAAACATACTTCAATATCCCACTAACTACTACCATGCCTAGCATGGACTCCGTACTCCAAAAATAAGAACACTTCCATATTCATACATTAAAATCATGCTCAGCATGATCTCCGAACTTCAACAAAGCAGTCATAGATATCAACAACTAAGTGAGTGTGTGAACAATAAAGTGTTACATTCAATAAATTAAATAACATGTGATGTGCTTGCATCACTTACTCACCACGGGTATTTACCTGATTTGCATTATTTTTGTCACTTACTTACCACGGGTGGCGTGGCACAAGCGAGTTCCGTTGAGAAATCTGCAAAAAACACTGTGTTAAAATGAAGTCACCACCTGCCGAAAAAAAAAACAAGAGGCAGATGCAGTTTCACAGAACGCAGGGGGTGACCCCTTTGCCGAAAACGCAGGGGGGCGACCCCCTGCCGGAAATGCAGGGGGGGCAACCCCTTGCCTGCCGGAAATGCAGGGGGCCCGACCCCCTGCGACGTGCTGCCGGAAACGCAGGGGGGCGACACCCTGTCGGAAACGCAGGAGGGCGATGCGACCCCCTGCTGCCGGAAACGCAAGGGGTCAACCCCCTATCGAAAATGCAGGGGGGGAGACCCCCTACTGCCGAAAATGCAGGGGGGTCGACCCCCTGCCGAAAACACAAGGGGGGCGACCCCCTGCTGCCGGAAATGCAGGGGGTCGACCCCCAACCGAAATCACAGGGGGGGGGGGGGCGACCCCCTTCTGCCGGAAATGCAAGGGGGTCGACCCCCTGCCGGAAATGCAAGGGGTCGACCCCCAGCCGAAAACACAGAGGGGGCGACCCCCTTCTACCGGAAATGCAGGGTGGTCGACCCCACTGCCGGAAATGCAGGGGGGTCGACCCCCTGCTGCCGGAAATGATTACATGCACGTCGTCGGGCGGTGGCGGGAGGCTGACGGGGAGCGGCGGCTGGCGAGCGGTGCACGGTGGGGGCCGGATAGAGGCCGACGGGCGGCAGGATGGAGAGGGCGGCGGGCGGGAGCAAAACAGCGAAACAGGAAAAAGAGAAAGAGGGATGGGATTAGGGATTTACGCGACATTTAGCGACGGAATTATTCTGTCGCTAAGCCGTAGTAAATCAAAATACCAAAATAGTGACGGGATATATTCTGTCACTAAGTCGTCGCTAATTAGCGACGGATTAGCGATGACACAATTCCCTCTCTAAATCCTTCTCTAAAATGGTTTTCTTGTATTAAGAATTAGCGACAAAAAATTGATGTCGCTAATCCGTCGCTAATTAGCGACAGATTAGCGATAAAAGTTGTTTCCTCGCTAATCCGTCGCGAATTAGCGACAGATTCATGAAGAAAGGTTTCTCTAGCTAATCTGTTGCTAATTAGCGACGCAAAAATCCGTCACAAATTTCCATCGCTAATTAACAATTTTCTTGTAGTGCTCCTTAAATCTAAATACATCAATACATGGGTTCTAAATCATTAAAAACATGTTAAAATGCATGAATTTGATATAAAAATGATGTGCATTTCATGCATCATCAGAAGGTGGGATGTAAAGCCCATAAAAAAATCATGTCAGACACGTGCCGATGTCGGTCTGTGGTAGAGGACCCGAATCAAATCTAGGCCCGACCCTGACCTAGACCCGTGACCCAGATTCTCAAAGTATCGAGAGCCTGCATCTTTTATAGACGCAGGCTGTGAGGCGAGAGGCAAAACCCTCGCCCCTTCTCTCTCCTCTCTGCCTCCCGTCTTCGTGCCCTCCTTGCTATCGTCCGTGATCGAAGCCGCTGGCGACCTTCCAGACACCAACGACCTCGTCGATGCCCCAACCTCTCCTCTACCTTTGTCACCTTTTCCCCTCGTCGATAGCTTGCCTGACACCCCACCTCCTCCCGCTGCCCTCTTCCACTGTCGTGCTTCTCGACAACCACTAACCGTTTATGACCTCCAAGTGCCGGTGACACCTCCTTCAAACCCTCCCATTTTCCCCCGGCATAACCTTGAGTCTCGTTCGACCATCGATCGTCGCCGCCCTTGCTTCGACAGCTGGGCCGACGTCCCCGATGCCACCGCTGCTCTCCTCCCTCTTGCTCATGTTCTGGCACCCCACACTGATGATAGTCTATGTCACTCTCTCCCCTCTCTATGTGTTCGCCCTGCTCCATCGCAGCCTTTCCCCTGCGAGTCCCGACAATGAGACCCTCTATTCCTGACCTCATTGACCACCTCCTCTCCCTTCATCCCTTTTTGCTCTTCGAAGGAGGTCTCGGTGTTGTTGCCATCGCCTGTGCCATCCCCATACTCCCCCATCGCCACGGTCTTCCCAGGCCTTTTTGCCCCCTTTTTTTGTTTGTTGGTGGTGGACCAGAGCCACCATCGTGGGTGGCTCTGGGTCTACTAGGAGGGAGGTGCCGAGCACCTCTCCTACTCGTTATCTTCTTCTTCTTTTTCTCTCTGTCTTCGCAACGAAGGGGTCAGACCCCTCCCTACTATTCTGATTTCACAGGGGAGGGGTCGAGCCCCTCCCTGGTGCCTTGTTTCTGCAGGGGCGGGGTTGAGCCTCTCCCTGCCTTTTTGTTTCCACAGGTAGGGGCCGAGGCCCCTTCTTGGTTCCTCTATTTGCAAGGGAAGGGTCGAGCCCCTCTTTGCTCCCCCTCTCCTGCGTTCAACATGTTTAATGCCCCTGGCTTGCTTGCTCACTCGTTCGGCCGTTGTGCCAACTAGTGGGTAGAGCTTCAAGCATGATACTCATGCATTGGCGCATGAGTGGCATTGGCTTTGATTACCGACGTCGTCATGGCTGTGAGTTATGATAGTCTGCCATGAGGTGCTTGGGTGCTTGGCTTCTCTACTTGTCCATGTCTGTGTGCATGACTGGTGTTTTTTGGGTCTCTGTGTTTGCTTTACTTTTGCCATAGCAGAATCATGTCCCTACTCGTTGCTGGCAAGGCTCTTTGTGCCTATTGTCAGAAGGCTTGGACATGCGGTTTGTCGGGCCACACTGCAACATGTTGTAGTGTGTTGTTGCTGTTGGTTCTCTTACCACTATGTGGACCTTCGGATGTTTGTTATGTGTTGGGTCAGGTAGAAAGTCAAAACAACTCTCCTTCCTGACATTTTTTATGATGAAATCGGCGGATGATGCTTCGCAATGGCTCAGCCTTCGGGCCAGTGCTGTGGCATTTACAAGGGATGCTACCTGGTTTATCCTGCCAGTAGTCGTATGCTTGTCTCAAGGATCTAGCCATGCCATCCTCTTGTATGCGAGAATAGATTGGCAGAGGCTGAACCCCTGCCCCTGTTTGTTGTCTCTCTAGGGTTGGTAGGGTGCCTGCCCTTGATGTGCCGGCATGTGTGCCCTTCCGGCAGGGGTTGGTCCCCACCAACCCTCCCATATTTTTCCTTGGAGTCGGGCAGAGGTACTATTTTTGCCTTTGTTGCCCGAACGAATGGGGAGTAGAGCCACCTGCCTTAGCCACTTTTTGGTAGGTAGGGGCCTCTGCTGTTGTTCGTTTAGGCAGGGTGCAGGGCTCTTTGCCTCCATTGCTGCGTGGTAGACAGGGGCGTAGCCCCTACCTCTGTGGTCTATCTGCTGGATGCAGGGGTTCTACCTCTGCAGCCTACAGACAGGGAGCAGAGCCTCTGCCTGCCTTTGCGGTAACTTATTCGAGGCCCGGTCTGAACGCATTATGGATTTTACCAATCCCTTTCCTTTTTCAAGTTATGTTTATGCTAACGCTTTTATAACGTGCAGGTTGCATGATGGAGCACGCTCGCCCTCTCTATTTTTTGAGCCCGTTCGCACTTACGCTCGCTAGCGTACCCAGATCTGCAATCCCTCAAGGTAGGGGAATGTTGCATAAAAGGACAATGAACAAATAAAGGCTAAAATAAGAAAAGATAATTAAAAATGGAAAAGGATGATAATATACGTATATATATATGTCTTTTAACTCAAGGATGCAGTTTTGCGATCCTTGTCCTTTTTACCTTTTTGCACTTTAATTTCCTATTGTCGCCGCGCTTTATGTGCCCAGGCTTTTAATTCCTGTCTTTACATTTGATGTCTTTTAACTCAAGAACACGGTTTCACGATCCTTGTCCTCTTTACTTTTCTACACTTTACCTTTCTGTTGCCCCACGCTTTATGCGACATGACTTTTTACTTTCTTGTCTTTACTTTGCCGCTGTGTTTTATATGCCCAGGCTTCTGTTTCGCATTTACTTTCTATATTTTCCTTTCTGCTTCCCCGCGCTTTATGTGCCACAACTTTTACGTTTTTTCTCTTTTAATTTCTATACTTTCCTTTTTGTTGCCCCACGCTTTATGCGTGAAGGCTTTCCTTTCTGTCATTTTTGGTTTTTAAGTTACGGATGCTCTTTTACTTTGCATATTACTTGCTTGCATGTTTGGTTAGCCGAGGTATGGTTTTGTACCTTGTGCACTGCCTTGGGTATTTTACTTGCTTGCGTGTTTGTTTGGCCGTGGTGGGATTTTATACCTTGTGCATTGCCTTGAGTATTCACGTACTTGCTTAGCTGTTTAGCTAAAGTACAGTTTTGTACATTGTGCACTGCTTATGAAGTTTCTGTGCTCAACTCGCAGTTTTGCACTTTGAGGATCGATCGCACCTTACCGTCACACTATATTGTGCACAGGTTTGCTTTTTGTTGTCTTGCACTTAAGTGCATCCTTTGAGCATATTTTCTTTTTATTTGTGTTAAAAGACACGATGCACACTTATACACTTGCTTCTCCAAAGGGATGACTTTTAGACACAAACCTATTTTTGAAACGTATAGTTTTGTAAAGTAAATTTTGAAAGTCTTTTACGAGATAGCGGCTCGATCTCACAAATCGATGTATTTGGGAGAAGTGTTTTACAACTTCTATTCGTGTATCTGATACAACTCGAATAACCCTGTTTAAGGGCATGTGCATGGGATGGGCGAAGGTTTTACTGAGGAACCTGCACCATCTCTAGACCGTTGCTACATCACCTCTGATGCGAGACCTAGTTATTGGGTTTTCTGACGAAACTAAAATAGTTGGCATTTTTTCTTCCTTCGCGAGATTATTGCTGATGGATTTCTTTTGATAAATTTATGCCCCTCTCCTCATAGTTGTACTCTTAGTCATGTACGATATGTTTAGATTACGAGGAACAGGATGAGAGGTTTGTGGTAACCTTAAAACATGTTTTGACACTTTATGGTAATTATGTAATATCGATATTTGCCTAACAGACAAGAGGCTTGTGACGGTCTTAAGGACCAGAGCAGGACAATTTGAAACTCAAATGATTATACTATGAACTTTTGCAAAGTAGATGTGTTGAGGATTTCCTATGAAAAATTTGGACCCCTCTCATCATAGTTGTACTTTTGAACATGTACATTGCATACTATGATGAGTGGGATAAGAGGTCTGTGTCTACCTCGAACGTGCAAGAAACGTGTTTTGAGACAATAAAATGGTGATGTTTTTACCCTCACTATAAATTAACCCCTCTCATCATGGTTGTACTTTTGAACATGTACATTGTGTTCTGCGATGAGTAGGATGGGAGGTGTGTGGTTGCCTCAAACGTGCATTGGAGCATTTAATCACCTAATGGTGATGGTTTTGCCTTCACAAGTAAGGTGCTCGAGTGAGTATAATGGACCAGAGCATGTAGAATAGGGCGATGTTTAAGAAACTCCCATTGTGCTCGTTCGAAACGGTTCATCAAGAGAGATGATGGATGGTACAAAACTCTGATGGGCAAGCCATTAATGGCTATTTCATTCAAATGACTCAGCTTCCCCAGACATTAGAGTTAGGGAAAATGCTACAAAGATAGCTTTCAGGCCACTTCTGCAGATGTTCAGATGCATTCGCATGCCACCTATGCCTTTGAAAATTTACTCTCTTGGTCACTGATCGTCCCCTTAGGAGCGGACTCATTCAGTCATTCGGGGTATCATAAAATATATAGCATAATAAACCCCCAGACTGGTCTTGATTGTTTCTATGTTCCGTACCTTGTGCATACCCACAATGACCAACTAATAATCAAAATAAAATATAACTTTTTCGTATTGTTGAGATGTGTGTGTTGTGACATGACTTGCTTGTTTGCTCAATAGTTTAGTATATTACTCATTGAGCTATGCACGCTTGTTGTAGCATTTTGCTAGTTTTATGCTAGTAATAACTAGCTGCTCGTACTGGTTAAATTCTTATGATAATAAAATTATGTTACTTGCAATATATTAGCATGTGACTTGCTTTACTACTTGGTGAAACTATTCGTGCTTGTTGTAATATAGCACTTGTTGACTTAAACATCTTATGACCGATGTGACTGCTTACAACACGTAATCTATAAACTGTTTGCAACTAGGACTAATATAGTTGCTTGTCTTATAAGTTGCTTACATCTTGTGGTTAATATATAATTGTTGTTATGTGATTTGCTTATCACGTATAGCTTATAAACTATTTATTGTGCAATGGCTTGAACCTTATGATTAATGTAGTTACTTGTCGATGGACTGAAGAATTCAGTGGTAATCACATGTATTATGAGCCCTATTACGAATGTCTATCTTATTCAGTTACTCGGTTTATTATATTGCTTGGTGAAGTTAGTTACTCTATACTTGTAGAATTAGTTGGACTGCTTTAGTTGCATAATTTGCTTGTTTAGCACTTTGGTCTTTACTGCTCTCATATTTAGCTATTTGCTTTACTGGAGTTTTGCTTGCCATACTCGACAACATGTATAGTTAACTCTGTTTTGTTTCTCCTGTTTAGTTTAGTAATTATCTTGCTTATTACAGTCTTTGTTCTTTCTTGTCTTTTGCACCCCTACTAGTTTTTCGCAAAACTGACTCATTTCATGAGCAGATGTGAACAAGTTGATACAATTTGTGATGACACGATGACGTGATGAGATCAAGATGAGACTATTTCCCTGACGTTTCGCTCTTGAGGATATTTTGGTAAATATGGTATAAAGTTTTTTTGAAAGCCTCTTTTTTTATTAAACTCTGAATTATTAAAACCGTGTTACCAAAACTCCGTTTCTTCTTTTTATTTCAATAAATATATTTGAGTTGCAAATCGGTTTGTAAATGAAAGTTTGTGTTGTAATGCGCCCAAGGTCGACGGACTTGCTATTTCAAACATGATTTTCTGCTGAACTTCTATTTCAAACTCTGATAAATGATCGATTTCAAAGCTTTCAACATTTTTCATAAAAGATTTCAAGTCCAGGATTTTTTGGGTGTTACAACTTTTGGTATCAGAGCGACAGGGAAAGCAGTAATTCTTGATCATTCGGGCACGAGCGCTGGCTAAACACAAAAATGAGCCAAGTCACAAACATTCTCCATTAGTAAATGAGTCGTGCATGAACATGCCCTGTTAGGTTTGTTCGGCTCATTTACCAAGCCTACTTATGAGGGTAGCAAACATTATATATATATAGTGCACAACAACCAGGTTATGTTTGGGCTTGGCTCGTTTACTAGACCAACTCTTAGGTGCACAACTACCAGCAAAATGATGTTACCGCTCAGTGGGATGACTTTGAGTGTCCATCATGCGAACCTTTTGCAAAAATACTTTTATTGGCGCACTAAAAGTGTGCGCCAGTGAAGGTCTGAGACCTTTAGCGGCACACCCAAACCTTTAGCGGCGCATACTTGTAGTGCATCAGTGAAAGGTGTCTTTGTGGAAATTGATGCTGAGTAGCATCATCCTACTGAAATTGCGCTCCTAATGATTGTGGAGCTATCCATCACTGTATATATATATATAAGCTATTATCTATTTTTAGCTGGAAAACTATAAGTGCAATTTGTATTCACTTAATTTGACCTTATAGATGTGTTGGCCATAGTGTTTTTGCTGGAGATCACAATTTAGATCATCTTTTTTTATCCAAAAAATATGATTTTTGAGTCATAAAATTTTAAAACATTATGGGCCGTTGATTTTTGAAACACTTGCAACTTGCATATTGCAAAAGCATGATATAAAATTTGTTTTCTATCGGAGAAACTATATAGATCACACCTGTATGTTTAGTTCTACGAAAAAAAAGGGTTGAAATAGGTGAGATGCTTTCTATTAGATTGCATGTACAAACTGGCTATTGCCGACTGTACCGTACCTTATAATTGAAACATTCTGTATCTTTTTTTTTGTGTGTGATTTATATGGTTTGTTTAGTAAAAAATAAGTTTTCAATCATTTGATTGTGTGCTTTTAACTTCAATGGTTCAGCTTCAAATTTTCACAATTGATAAAATCATATTCTTACGTTGAAACCACATTCCCTAGTAAATGAACCATGTTATGTTAAATGTATACGTAGCGATGTCAGTGGATCGGGGTGGAGGCGGGGAACAAGGTCTCGACCCCCGCCATGCCCCATCCCAATTAGTAAACCTTCCTCTCCTTCTTTAAGAATGGCAGTGGATCAAGTGGAAACGGGCCTGCTCTGCCCCGTTTGGACCGGGGATGGAGGGTAAAGTGGGGTGGGAGAAAGCGTAAGTCCATTCCTGGACGGGTTTTGATTTTAACCTCCATTCTCGCTTCATGTCCTCCATCCCCGGTTCAAACGGGGCGAGGCCTCGTTCACTGCCATCCCTCATATGTAGAATCAAATTGGTTAAATAAAGCTTGCAACTAGAGTTTTAGCTAGAATACAATAACCTATCATGTAAATATTTTCCCATACATGTGCAAGTTGTGTAAACCCGAGATAAACATGCCATGTTCAAGCTGACTCATTTAGAAAAAAAAATGCCTTTTCCAAACTTCATATTAATAAAAATTATACTCTAAACCTGTTTAGTCAAACTCAAATTAGCTTGATACAAAAAAATGTTATTTTAAAGTTATAAGCAATAAGATTTGAAATCTTAATTTATTGCTTGCGAGTAGGATTGAGCATTGGAACTGCCCAGGCTAGCTGGAGCCCATTTAGAGCTCAGTCTGTCAGGCGCTAAGTGCGGCCCAGCTCGGAGATGGCCCAGCTCATTTACTAATGGGTCAGGCTTTGGCCCAATTCTTAACCAGCTCGGGTTTGAAGAGCAGCCCATGACCCATCTCATTGATTGAATGGGTCAATGTGAAGCTGGATGACCTGGCTCATTGACTCAATGGGCTAATGTGAAGTGGGACTGGCCCTTCCCAAACCCAACTAATTAAGTAAATAATGAGTAGTTAACAAGTTTCTATGTACTCAACTAATTATCTTTCTAGTTTTTATAAAATTAATGCAACTAATTAGGTAAATAATAATAGTTATCAAGTTATTATGAAATTAATTCATTTTTTAATTTATATATTATTTATAATTAATAAATAGCTGAGGCCTCAGCCCATCAAGCCAGTAGCTCACAAGCTGACCCAAACCCGGTCCATGTATATAACGGGTTGGGTTTCAACCCGGTAGTTAAGAGACCAGGGGCTAAAACCTTGACTCAAACCCAGTTCATGGCAGGCCGGGTTAGCTTGGCACATCGAGTCACCTGGCTTGTTTCCCACCCCTACTTGCGAGCCAAACACTTCAAATGTGAATGTTTTACAATTCTTGGGTCTGTGGAACCTAGAATTGTCATGAATATTTTAAAATTTCATGAGGCAAAAAAAGCTTGAACGTACCTCAAAAAAGTTTATAGGCAAGAGAACTGGACAAGGCATTATCAACTCATTCAAGAGTTGAAAAGTATGCACCAAGGAAGTAAATCCATTAAAAAAATTTATTCAGATATGCATAGAATCTGGGATGCCCTTGCACTTATGGAGGGCTAGAAGAAATGTGAGAAATGTACTAAATGTGTGTCTTGCACACAATGTCAGACTTATTTGGGATCTTCTTGATCAACACAGTGAGACTGATAGAGTTATTGAGTTTCTCATGGCTCTCAAACCAAAATTTAATGGAACGAGAAGTATCGTTTTGCATCGTTCTCACTTACAATATGTAACTCAAGTCATTACACAGTTAATTACAGAAGCGACTAAGGTAAAGTCTCTTGGATCATTCTCTTCAAAGGATAATGTCATGGTTGTATCTAGGTAGATGGGTAGTAGAATTGGTGGAAGAGGTGATGGTAGGACTGGAGGACATAAAGAATTGGGATTTAGCGGAAGAGTTAACCTTAATTATATTCAATGCCACTATTGCAAGGGCTTTGGTCATATGAAAAATTATTGTCTCATTCTCAAGAAAAAGAAATGTGGTGCATATGCTCTTTCTACTAAGAGTAAGGGTGTAATGCCCAATGATGAGCAATCAGTTCCTCCATCATTTGCTAGTGGCGAAGTGATGGGCCAAGCTGACCCAACATTTGTATATTATTTGTAATCATCAAGGATGTTTCACAAGGTCCAATTTTTTGTAATATTACCATGTCTGAATATTCTCAAGTTTATTACAAGCACTAGAATTATCATCATGCATCAATTTGCTCTTTTGACAAATGTTGGTTATGAGCACTTGATTTTCGGTTTGCTTGGAAAGAGAATTAAAGTGATATGAAGGTTATGTTAATGGAACTAATCATAAAATGAGGTTCTAGTGAAGACTAAATGTTGTTGATGACAATCTTGTACTCCTATAAACCAATTTTAAAATCATATTTGGGTCAAAAAACCAATTTGATATCCATATTCGGGTCAAAAAACCATATTCGATGCAAAATCCAATTAGAGATCTATATTTAGGGCAAAAAATCCAATTTGAGATCCATATTCGAGGCAAAAATACATATTCAAGGCAAATATCTAATTTGAAATCCATATTCGAAGCAAAAATTTATATTTGGAGCAAAAATCCAATTCGAGAGCCATATTGAGGGTAAAAACCCTATTTATTCAGAGCAAAAATCTCATTCTAGATCCATATTAGAAGCAAAAATTCATATTTAGGACAAAAATCTAATTTCAAATTCATATTTAGGGCAAAAATTTATTATTTTAGATATAATTTTATAATTGAATCTATATTTAAGCAAAAAATTATAATAAGTTTGTTAAAACATGTAAAATGATAAACGATTCAAGTCATGCTATCTAAGAAAAAATAATTTGACTCATTATCCATGACTGTACAAGTTGGACTTACATCATTATCAAACAACAAACATTTGAAACATAGCATTCGAATCCAAATAAAAGTTAGACTTGAAACAGTTGTTATTGGACAAACAAATATTCCCTTGTTTTTTGTTCATTTCTACCAACCCTTAACAAGCTATCAATCATATCCTTAGTTGTTTGAAATTTAGAACAAATATTACACATATAGCAGCAGATCAGGTCATGCTGAAAATGAGCGTTTTTTGCTCGTGCGGACATCGTGGCCGTCTGTTCGCATTTTGGATGAATGCCACGTGGTTTTGTTGACTTTTGAACTTTTTTAAAATGCAAATCGGATGGCCACGATGTCAGCATGAGCAAAAAACGCTCATTTTCAGCCGCATGACCTGATCTGCTTCCTGCACATATGCATATTTATGGACAAAAGCACTGAAAACTGCGCCATTCTACCTCCATTATTCCCATCTTGGTAGGTCCCAGTCACCCACGTTACCCCCTATACTGCCCTATGGCCTAAGCCTATCCCCAAATCTCTAGGGGCGACCCCTCAATTTTTAATTTTTTTCTCTCTCTTTCACAGTCAGAATGTCAGATGTCTAAAACCGTCTTAAATCCAGTAACCCCATTTTCTTTTGCCATCCTTGGTAGCAAAATCCTTCACAATGCTTCAGTATTGGAAAAAATGCATCCTGGATCCAACCCATTTGCATCCCTAGTGTGTGCATGCTTGTACATGTGGGGTACCTTATTGCAAAATACAAATGGATTAGCCCTGAATTTATTCAGTTGAATGTGGAAGTATTTATGGATTTGGCTCTTGGTTCTTATTATTGCAAGTTGTTTTTTATTAGATTTGACTGATATATATGGAAGTATTTATGGATTTGACCTAAATATGCTGGCTCTTGGTTCTTATTATTGCAAGTTGTTTTTTATTAGATTTGACTGATATATATGGTTGATTTGACAGAAATCTATGTTTGGATTTGTATTTTTCAATTAAAATATGTTTTTTTAATCATAAAATATGATGTTTTATTTGTGCCGACTTTTTAATGTTTTTTTTTTCACAAGCTATATTATGGCAATTCAAACGCCAATGTTCATTAAATAGCCCATTGTAAATATATTTTATATAATTAAATTTAATCCAAAAACAACTTGCAACAATGAGAACTCAAGTGGGTGGGTACACGAGCCAGGCAAGAGCTGAGGCTCAAAAAGCTTGTCTAGAATTGAATCAAAGCTTGAAAAGTTATGTACAAACTCGGTTTGAGTTCAAGCTCAAGCATGGCTTGGCTAAGCTTGAGGCACATCAACTTACATTTAAAAAAAAAATCAACTACATAGAAGGCAGAGTTTGAACCCAAGACCTCATGCATACACGTCGCCTACTTAGCTAAACATGAACAAAAATAATACATATCTAAAACTAGTCACCACATTACACAATTAGACGAGCTTAATTAGGCTTGAATGCTTACTCAAGCTCGGCTCATTTACTTACTCCGGCGAGTCCGAGTCAAGTTTAAATGAGTCAAGCTCGAGCTAGCTCGGCTCATTGTGCAGGCCAAATCTCAAGGTGGCTACGGTGGTAGGGCATGATGTTAGATATTGCTAGATTCCCTTATGTTCTCCCAAGGGAAGGTAGGGTTGGTAAATGAGTTGAACAAGATGAGCTTGAAGTATTCAAGCATGGATCATTTTTATTGCAAGCCAAGTTGAGTTAGAACTTGCTTGTAGAAAAAATACATTGTTTTAAAGCCGAAAGAAATAAGATTACAAAAATGTAAAATATATTTAAAATATATATTTTTGCTAGTTGACCAACTCATACGAATCTAGCCTAGCCAAATACCTATTGTTAATATCCATATTATGGAGCTTATTTTTACTACTTTGATCTAGCCTTTTAGGACTATGTCACAAGGACACTGGTGAAATGATACGAGACACGTTATTTTTTGTGAATTTTTTTGTATTCAAAATGGTATATAGAGGGACACAACAGAAGGGCAAGTTAAAGAATCCCTGTGACATAGCTTTAAGAGCCGAACGTGAGTATTTTCCAGCCCAATCCGGGAAGACAGAAGAAAATGAGGTCTATTGTTGTCTAACGTTTGAGGAACGAGGGATAAAGTTGGCCTACAGCAAATTGCTCAGAATCAATGAGGGTAAACTCGTCATTTAGTGGGAGAGATCCATTTGGCTTCCCAATGAAATGCCCAATAAAGTAGTAATTGACTATTTTACCCTTCCCAAGAAAGCATTTCCGCAATCACGCGGCTCGGATCCTTCCCACTCCTCCCCCGACCCATTTTCTTTATTTTATTTTTATTTTAAAACCCCAAGATTTTCTCGGTCTCGATGCGCTCGCACGTGTCAAGTGTTAAATCGGATGGGTCAGCATCATCGCCACCAGTGCTTTATCTCGACACGTGCGCCGCTCGCCATCACGTCGGAGCTATCAAATTGACGTTATTACCCCTCACGAGCTATCACCGCAACTCGTGTGACCCAGGCGGGTGTTGTCCCGTTATGATTGTGATTGTTGTAAACTTTCTGCCTTTTGACCAACAGGGATAGAGCTGTCAGCGCACGTCTCCTTGTGATTGGATGTTGCAGGTTCAAAACCCAGTGGTACGTTGAATAATAGCTGGTGGGGGTCCGCTTAACCCTAGCTTGCCTTTCAAAAAATATAACTTTTTGCTTTTAAAATGAGTTTTTTTTTTCATGTCATGTCTTTTCACATCTACATAGATTACATATCTTCATCGAAGCATACATCTCAATAAAAAAACAATCAATAGAAAAAAGAAAGAATCTAAATTGATTAAATCAAAATTTAGAACAAATAAAAAAAAACATAAATCATGGGGGCAACTAAGCACTCTGAATAGCATGCTCAAGGCAACAAAACAAGCACTAACTTGCAAGGGAGCCCAGGAATTTGGTTATAGATTTGAGCATAACTAAAAGTGTCATTCATTGGATTCTACTTTGGGATCTTGTGTATTTGGACTAGCTTGGCACATAAAGCCTGAAAATATGGATCTAGATATGGTAAAGAAAATAATATGGCTTGCTTATCTAACTTTGTAAACACTTCATTCTCCCATTACTTAATGATGTTTTAGAAATAATTATGTTTTATTTCAATGCAAGGCTCCCCAAACATAGCCTAAATGTTTGTGGAAGGGATGAAGTGACAATCTTCCCAGTGAAGTGTTTAACACATTCTACTGGTACCTTGAAAAGGTATATGAGCAAAAAGGTGCGTTTGGATCCGCCTCTGATTAGACAAAAAATGTAAAGGAAATTTGGTAGGAGCCACTTGTAAATGTCACTAAGTTGACAAGATGTCGCGAATTCAAAACTCATAGAAGCGTCCCTTACCGCAAGTTTCAGGCTGGGTGCAACTCTTTGATGGGCAGGAGGAGCTCAAGGGTTTCACCAACCGGATGCAAGCTTAAGGTTAAGGGATTGGTTTTCTTAACCTAACACACACAAAAAAAATGAAAATATTAACCATTCTTTAAAATACTATTATGAAAAGTATAATTAGGTCATCAACACAATGTCAATTTTTTTGGCAAAAGGGAACTTATTTGTCGAAAAATATATGGAGAAAGAGAGATTTTCTGATCTGTAAACAGACGTGGTCATTCTCAACAAACCTCTGGTTTCATCGATAAAATAAGAAGAGAAGGGCTCGCACAAAAGCTGGTGACTTTGAAGATCCAACGGTGCAGACGAGATAAACATCCCAAGTATGTGAGCGTCATTTTTCTCTGGTCCACTGCCATACCTACTTACGACTTTTGATTTAACTTTCATCCCCGTTCAAGCCCCCGTTTCCCTCGAATCTATTTCCATCCCTAAGTAGCGGTGCTCTCCCCTCCTCTCCCTCTCTAACTCAGTACAGTACCCCTTACCCATCATACTCTCTCTCTCTCTCTCTTTTTACCCATTCTCTCTCTTTTTACCTATCATACTCGCTATCTCTCGCTTTCCTGTCATTATAGCTTTTTAGTCCTGACCCGCTCCTCTCTCTCTCTCTCTCTAAACTTTCTATATCCCATCCTGATTTAGACTAGTCTTTCTCTCTGTGTATCCTGCATCCCTGCATTTTCTGCATTTGTTACCCTCTTTTCTGTTATACTATTACCCATTACTCTCTCTCTCTCTCCTCTTCTGTCACGACCCATATACCTCTAATTTCTGTGACCACCCATCAATCTCTCTCTCTCTCTCTCTCTCTTGGAGAGGAGGAAATGACGACCACCAACGAACCAGAACCCACCGGGGCGGTGTGGTCGTCGGCCGAACTGTCGGAATCCCAAGGCTCCGGCAGCTACGACTACTTCGAGTTCGAGAGCGCATGCTCCACGCCGTACGTGAGCGCTCCCTCCAGCCCCGGCCGCCCTCCCACCGCCGGCGGCAACGGCTACTTCTTCAGCGCCCCCACCAGCCCCATGCACTGCTTCTTCTCCACCCGTTCCGCCGGCTCCTCCCACTCCATCTCCCTCGACTGCGACGACTCTTTTCCGGCGAGGTTCTCCGGCTCCCCCTCTGCGGCGTCCGTCGACTTCGAGTTCGCCTCCCGCTTCCCGCCGGCCGGGCCCGACTCGGGCTCGAGCCCGCCGGCGACGATGATCTCCGCCGACGAGCTCTTCCTGAACGGCCAGATCCGACCGATGCGCCTCTCCTCCAATATGCAGATCCAGAAAGTGGAGTCCTTGCTAGACGACGCCCCAGACGTCGACGGCACCTCCGATCTAGCGATTCCGTCCGGCGATGGCGCCGTCCGTGGCAGGGATTTCCGGTCGAAGAACCGGTCTTTCTGCCGGCGAACCCGATCGCTCTCGCCGCTGAGGAGTTCCGAGCCCGGGTGGCCGGAGTTCCCGCGGGAGGCGGAAGAGCAGGAGCGGAAGCCGGCGGATGACCCACCGCCGGTGGCGGAGGCCGGTAGGCGGAGCTCGAGGCGGTGGATGAGCCTCAAGGACTTCCTCTACCGGAGCAAGAGCGAAGGGAGGGGCTACGTCAAGGAGAAGCTCTCGTGGTCCGCCCTCTCCTTCTCTTCCCCGTCCAAGGAGAAGAAGGCCTCCTTGATACCGGGGACGGCCGGAGCGGCGGAGAAGAAGAAGAAGAGGGCCGTCGGCGGAGACGGCGCCGGAAAGCGGCAGGTCCCGCCTCCCTCGGCCCACGAGCTGCACTACACGGCGAAGAGGGCGCAGGCTGAGGAGATGAAGAAGAGGACGTACCTACCCTACCGGCAGGGCCTGCTGGGCTGCCTGGGGTTTAGCTCCCGGAGCTACTCGGTGGTGAACGGCCTCTCCAAGACGTTCCACCACCACCACCACCACCCGGTTCCGTCCAGGTGAGCGGCGGCCGGTAGCCCTCCTCCGGCGAGAGAGTAGGGCATCTTGGGGATTATCAGAATGTATGTACAGACTCCCTCTCTTGAAAATATCTTTGATTTTTTCTCTGTTTCCCCTTTTCCTTTTTTTTCTTTTACTGTGACCAAATGGGAGATCATTGATGGCTTATGTTATCGGCCCTTTTCTGGTTTGATTGTTCTTGGTTTTAATCAGATGGAATTTTAGAGTTTCATTCCCTTTTTGCTTTCTTTTCTAGCATATGGGTTGAGAGAGTGAGAGGAAGCTTTGAGTTTCATAGCCTTTTTGTTTTCTTTTCTAGCACATGGAGAGAGAGAGAGACTTTGCATGTGGAGGTATTATTACCATTTCTCTTTCATCTTCTTATTTGCTTTTTTTCTTTTATTTGTGGGAGGCATAAGGATTTAATTGGGCCGTTTTATGGATAAGTTATGGTTTAAATGGATCAAAAAAATGAATTGTGTGTGTGACTACCCACTGTGATGTTGAACACAGGCAGCCAGATTCATGGATGCACGGTGGCAGATGAGTTCTTTGTTTTAGCATCCCAATCTTTGTTTTTCTTTCTGCTTTTCATTTTTGTGTTATATTTAATTTGGTGAATATGGTATTAAGAGGGGTGGTATGCTAAGTCATAAAAACTTGGGCTGCAATTTAACAAAGTGATGGTGCTCTTTTTGGAAGTTTGCAGAAACCAGTTGCTTGCATATGCATGTTCTCTCTCTCTCTCTCTCTGTCTCTCTCTCTCTCTCTCTATATATATATATATATATATATCGTTGTTGGGATTGCGACATTTATTTAATTGTGTGATGCGGGGAGGGTGATGGTTGCAATCATGGGGGTTGGAGTAGGTCATGTCATAAATTCACTTTGAATTCGATGATGGATACATCTGTAGGGGTATCCCAAGTTGTTGAGGTTATAGGGATACTGGTGATGCAGTTCATTTTCTGGGATCCCCACTACGCGTCCCTGAAACTCAGTTTGTTTTATTTGTATTCCATGATCATCCTTGGTTGAGATCACGTGAGTTGATGGGGATGTGAGTATTGGTTGTCAGCATTAGAGGATGGACCATGGATGCGTTGAGAACTCAGGGAGAGTTGTAGGTGGACACGAGTGTGTGTAGTAGTGGATGTTTTTTTTTTGTTTCTCTTCGAGTTGCAGTGCTGCCCCACCAGCATTGTGAGTGTAAATTTGTTTATTTCTTGGTTCTTGCGCAAGATACATGTGATGTTGTCCCAGTTGATGATGAAAGTAGGGTAGTAGTTTTTTTTTAATGTATTCTCTCTCTCTCTCTCATGCCTTTGTTACCAAGGCCTGGGTTCCATGTGGTCCCTGTGTCATTGTGTATTAGTGTATCAGTGTATGGAGGACACTCAAAATAAGCAAATTCAGTGGGCTGCAGTTGACTCAAAATGGTCCAACTGGCCGTATTAATTCAGAGTCCTTGCACATTGGCTTATGCTGCGATCTGATCTCAGTTTTTTAATTTTCTTTTCTTTATTCTTTGCAGTTGACCCAGGATTTGGGGTTTTATTTATCATTGATCTCATTTGGTGGGTGATTAGGGTTTCTATTTTTGTGCTCCTTTTCTGAAGCTTTATCAATATTGCAAATGGTGGAAGTATTTGTTCCTCTCTCTCTCTCAATATTGGTAAGCTTTTTATAAGTATTTTTTGCCTAATGACTAAAAATCTCGAATCTTTTTAATGAAGCCTAAATAAAAGCTTTTTATTATATATAAGCTCTAAAAGCAAAATCTAACATTTGGATCATGTTTAGCATATCATATTTATTATTTAATGTGTCAAAGCTGACTCAAATACGATGTTTTATACCATTTTTAAACTACCCTTGTTTTTATGATTTGTGGGTCGTTCATTTTCATTGTTTGAAAAAAAAATCTTGTGATGTATTAAACATGATGGTTAGATTTACCATTTGGTGGTTAGATATATGTAAAAAAAGAGTGTGTAACCATATATATAAAAATCAGTTGACAGTCCAACTCACAAGGTACATTGATTTTGCGCAAAAATTACTGATTAGAGACTGTCATAGACAGCTGCTAAATGTCTGAGCAGAAATATACCTTTAGTGGCGGTTCAGGACTGCCACTAATTAGTGTTTTTCCATAAAAATAATGTGCACCGCTGATTGCACACGTTTGTTGTTTGTCCGATATAAATATAACAGTGAACGATTTGCTCATCCACTGTTACTCCGATCATGTTTTTTGGATATAAAGATAAGATTTTTAAGTCGTAAAATTTTGATACATTGTGAGCCGTTGATTTTTAAAGGTCTTAAAAAACATACATTTATGCTACAATCACATGATCCAAAACTTGTTTTTTACTAAATAATGCTTATAGATCATATCTATAGGGTAATAAAAAAAATTTAAGAAATTTGAAAATCTAAAGCTTTGGAGCACCTTATCATTACCAATAAATAAATAAATAAATATATGCTTTGCATAATGCATATTTCTTTGAGGGCATTTCTTGGAAGAGGTGATTGTAAAGGGAATTGGCCAAGGGCCCAAAGCACCTTGTGGAAGATGTTCCCTCAGCCTTTTGCTGTTCCCAAACAACAAAAGTGTATTCTTGTCTAAATTTCATGACTAAAGCACCTACGATTTCTGTTGCTATTCACAATCTAAACTTTTAGAAATGAATAAACAAAGGGCAGCTGCCTATTTGGTATGAGGCCCTTGATACGTTAGCATGTTGCAATGGGGCATTCTTGTATCGATTTCCTTGTCAAACAAATATAGATGTTTATTTTTCTTACATTTTTAAGCATAATTATTTATTTTAATAAAGAAGTGGGGTATGATAATCAATGCATGAAATCTTCGAGTATCCAAGAAATGTTTTGATACATGAATCATCTCTTCCCCTTAGAAGCTCAAGGGGAAGAGAGTAAAAAGTGATAATAGAAGCAAGCAGGAAAGTAAAAAAAAAAAATTTATTTAACTACAGTTTTTAAAAGTTTTTTTTTTATAAAAAAATTCTGCCGTATATGCTGGTTTTAAAATGAAAGCATATTTTTCAAAAGAAAGTAGAATTCTTTTAACATAAACGATGTACATCCAACATCAAAAAAGGTTTTGATTTCATATTGGAAAAAGTAAGCTTTTATGCATAATAAGTAGAAAGAAACACCACCAGTTTCATGCTTCCAAAGTGGGCTAGCTTAGAAGCTAACGTTAACTATGTTTTCAAGCACCACTTTTCCTTGCACAAGAAGCCTTTTGTGACCCTTCAAGCAACCAGGCTATTTTCAGATGTACAACCACAATTCAGTTTATTATTGATTTAAATTGCTTTCTCTGATAGTGACCAGGGTCCTCCAATAGTTCTCTGTCATTTGGACTTAAACGATGATGAAGTTCCATGAGAACCGAAATTGGTTTCTCTCAAATTGCTAGTTTCTTTTCAGCAAATCAAGTGTGTATATATATATTTTTTACTTTCTGTTGGGAAATGAAGATCCCTATCTATGAAGTACTTCAAAGGTCCAAGATCTTTGATATCAAAGACTTTGCTGTTGTACTTTTCAGTTCTGTTATAGATTTGCCTTTGCCACAATAATACATCACATAACTACCAGCAAATACTGTACATAAAGATCACCTATATAGTGATGTTTATATTTTCTGAAAATGCTTGATGACAGCAAACGGGCTGTATGTAAAGGAAAGTAAACAAGAACGGATGCACCATCAATAAAATGGTCTTCTTTTCAAGTATGTATTTTATAGAGCATTTTCCAGTTTTTTTTTCATACAAAGAACCTTTCGTAGGAAATTATGGACTTGGCATCCCTTTCCCTCCATTTTCAACCATAGGTGAAGCAAACATCCAAAATCCCGGTACAAGTAGGCCCACCTTTTTTTCACCACCTTCATCTTTTCATGTGTAAATTCTTTCATACTTTCTTTCTTATAAAATAACTTTCAGATGTAGAGTATCATTGTGTATAACACATATTTGAAGTGATATGGCCACATACATGTCCCTGCCATTGCGCTGATATGAGAGACGAACGATCTCCTCAACTGAACTGCTGTTGTTGATGAGTACAGGTCTTCAAGCAGTGGGTGAGCAGAAACCGATCTCTGTAAGCCTTCAAATTTTTTACTTGCTACACCACTACCCATCATGTGGTATATAGGTATCCAAGTGATACCTTCGAAGGGTTACCATGCATCATACCAAAAGGTATGATGCATGAGAAAAGACACATAGGAAATGACACTTTATTTTTCAACATTTTCTCACTTGACTCGAGTATGTAAAAGTTCATGTGGATAGGTCTTAAGTCCACTTTATCGGTCCAAATTTGTTGTTATGCTAAACTCTTAAACTTTATGAGCAAACTTGATGCATAACTAACAAAAGAAAAAAAGAAAGATAGAATCATATCTTTATTACCAAAATGTGATCACATAAAAGTCAGTGTACATGATTACAGGGTTTCAAACAAGCCTATTCTCTTAACATGTTAAGAGCATATAATGTTGGGGTCAAACCCTTAGTAAGCGGATCAACTACCATTTCCTTAGTCCCTATGTTATCAATATGTACCAAAAGATTATCTGTCATCTCCTTTACAACAAAATACAACTCCATATGCCTACAAGACATAGTACTTTTGTTGTTATTGGAGAAGGATACAACAGTTTCATTATCACATAATACTTTCAGTGGTCTCCCAATGAATTCAACCACCTGAAGTCCTAAGATAAAGTTCCGCAACCAAATGACCTGTGAAGTTGTCTCCAATAGAGCTATGAACTCAGCCTCCATGGTGTGGGCAACAGTAGTGGACTATTTCCCACTCCTCCAAGAAATTGTACCACCGGCTAGCAGAAATATGTATCCTGTGGTAGACTTTCTACTGTCAGGACAACCTCCTAGATCTGCATCTCAATAGCCAATAACCTCAAGGTGGTCCGCCTTTCTATAGGTTAACATATAGTCCTTTGTCCCTTGCAAATAGCGCATGACTTTCTTAGCAGCCTTCCAGTGAGCTAGACCAAATTCGACTGAAATCTGCCAAGAACCCCAACTACAAATGATATGTCAGAACGAGTGCATGTCAGAGCGTACTGCAAGCTATCGACCACTGATGCATATGGTATCATGGTCATCTGTCATTTTTCTTCTTCAGTTTGTGGGCAATCTTTAAGGCTCAATTTATCTCTTTTTAATATGGGTGTCATAGTAGGAGCACAATGCTCCATCCCATATCTCTTGAGAACTTTATTAATGTAAGCTTTCTGAGAGATACTAGTACACCTTTAGACCTATCTCGATGGATCTCAATGCCAAGAACATAGGCAGCCTCTCCTAGGTCTTTCATTTCAAAATGGAAGGATATAAATTGCTTGGTTTCTGTCAGCATATCCTTATCATTGGTTGCAAGTAATATGTCATCTACATAAAGCACCAAAATTATGAACTTACTCCCACTTGTCTTGAGGTATACACATCGATCAATGATGTTTTCTGTGAATCCAAAGGTCAAAATAACTTTGGTGAACTTCATATATCATTGACGAGAGGCCTGTTTAAGTCCATATATTGACTTTTTCAACTTGCAAACCAAACGGTCTGACTTACCTTTGTAGAAACCTAGAGGTTATTCCATGTATACCTCTTCACTTAATTCACCATTTAGGAAAGTTGTTTTTACATCTATTTGGTGTAGCTCTAGATCAAAATGAGCTACTAGGGCAAAAATAATTCTCATTGACTCTTTAGTCGAGACAGAAAAAAATATCTCATTGTAGTCAATGCCCTTCATTTGAGTGAAACCTTTAGCAACCGGCCTTGCCTTATACTTTTCGATATTGCCTTTAGAGTTTCTTTTGGTCTTGAAGACCCACTTGCACCCTACGAGCTTGATTCATCTAGACAATTTGATATGGTCCCATACTTGGTTTTGGGCCATAGAGTCTAACTCTTCTTTCATGGCCTCTATCCAAGATGAAGATTGCTCACACTCAACAGCTTCCTTAAAAGAAGATGGATCCTTAATATCTATGAAATCATTGGGCGCATGTAGATACACCACATAATCTGGATAGATAGTTGATCTTTTAATTCTTGTGGATCTCCTGACAGGTGAACTAACTTAATCAACCTGTGGATGCTCTTTTTGTGTTGGTGCATCACTAACTGGATCAACTTCTATTTCATCATTTGAATGAATAATGAAAGAAAGTTTTAAATTTTCAGGTGGAGTAACTTTATCATGAATTTCTTCAAAAGAAAGATTTTGCAATGCATTTATACCAACAGAACCATCTTCTAAATATCTTGCTTTATCTGTTTTTACTATTTGTGGTGTATGAGATGGACAATAAAACCTGAAACCTTTTGACCTTTCTGGATAATCAATGAAGAAACCACTGATTGTTCTGGTGTCAAAAGCCTTAATGTGGGGATTATATAATTTTTCTTCTGCAGGACAGGCTCATATGTGCATGTAACTTAGACATGGTTTCCTACATGTCCACAACTTATAAGGTGTTGTTGAGACAGCCTTAGTACGAACCTTGTTTAAGACATGTAAAACTGTTCGCAGAGCTTCACCCCACAGGGTGATGGAAAGGGTTGAGTAGTTCAACATTGCACATATCATTTCTTTAAGCGTACGATTTCTTCTTTCAGCTACACCATTCTGGTATGCACTTCTCGGCATGGTGTACTGAGGCACTATTCTTTCTTCCCTAAGAAATTGTGCTAACGGTCCTTCCCGTTGTCCCATCTCAGTGAAATGCCCATAACACTCACCACATCGATCTGATCTTACTATTTTTATTACGTCCTCTGTTTGTTTCTCTACTTCTTTCTTGAAGTCTTTGAAAATATTATAGACTTCATATTTTTCAAATAACAAGTAGAGATACATATACCGAGAGTAATCGTCAATGAAGGTGATGAAGTACCTTTCTCCTGTATGACAAGGAGAGAAGAGTCCACATACATCCGTATGAACAATTTCTAACTTGTGGTTGCTCCTTTTGGCACCTTTCTTGTATGTGTTGGTTTGCTTAGCCTTTATACAATCCAAACACGGTTTCTTAACTGTGAAATCAATGGATTTAAGAATCCCTTCTTTCACAAGTCGTTGAATCCTATCTTTAGAGATATGGCCCAGACGACGATGCCAAAGCATATAGGATTATTCATCTAATAAGCTACATTTATTGTCAATTAACATATTTTTCGAGAAAAGGGTTTCACAAATTTGAACATTAGTTTCTGGACGATACAATCCATCACATACATTCGCGAAACCAACAAGAACTGAATTCTTATAGATAGTCATTTTTTAATTTTCAAATATAAAACAATATCTAATGAAACCAAGTTTTGATACAGAAATGAGGTTCCTGTTGTATGTTGGTACATAAAATGTATCGAATAAGTCCAAAATAAATCTATTTCTCAAAATCACTTTGCAGGTTCCAACAGCCTTAACATGTGAGCGCATCTTGTTTTCTGAGAAGATGCTCATTTGATGATCTGTTGGATCTCTTTTTTTCAGAAGGACCTGCAAGGTATTGGCAATATGGACAGTGACACCCGAATCAATCCACCAGCTATTAGTTGAAATGTTGATCAAATTATATTCATGAGAAATGAATGACAAATTATCTTTCTTTGCCAGTCATTTCTTGTGCCTCATGCAGTCTGCCTTTAAATGTCCCTTTTTCTTACAAAAGAAGCACTTGATAGAAGATTCTTCATGGGACTTGGTGCCTGACCCGTTGGACACAATGCATCTGAGTTCCTCTTTGACTTTTTCTTAATGACATTCTTCTTTGGTCCATGCTTTTTGTGACCTTTATGAGAAGATACATGAGCACTATGTATCTTCTCTCCTTTCAGTCTCTCTTCTTCCTTAACACACTTGGACATCAAGTCATTGAATGTTCATTCGTCATTATGAGTGTTGTAAGAGATCCTGAAAGGTCCATATTGACTAGGCAGAGAAGTCATTACTAAGTGAACCAGGAAGGAATCATATATGTTGACCTTCATGTCATTCAATTGAGTTGTCATATTTCTCATTTCTAGAATGTGTTGTCGGATGTTTCTCCCACCGGTATATTTCATAGATATTAACATTGTCATCAAGGTGCTAGCCCTTGCTTTATGTGAACTGACAAATTGTGTCTCTATAACTTTCATAAATTCTTTTACTGTTCTGCATGTGGGTATGGCTCTCCTAATATTTTTAACCACACGAGACTGCAGAAGCAGTAAGTTAAGTCTAATTGAGCGCTCTCACTTATCAAAATAATTTTTTGTTCAGATGTGCTATTGTCAGTTAACGGTGTAGGCTCAGGCTTGCGTAGGGCTAAATCTAGATCCATATAACCTAATGTGAATTGTACAATTTCCTTCTGATCATTAAAATTTGAGACATCTAGAAAATGAATGTGACTTGGATCATCACGAACCACAGAATTAGACACTGTAATGACAAAAGGACATTCATAAATATTCATACACATTCGAGATTTGAAAAGGTAAATACAATAATAAGACCTCTTTATCATTTACACTTTTCTAGGCAAGTGCTAGGGGTCATTATGGTCCCACTTTGGTGAGTACCCATAACACATAAATGTACTTCGCCTCCCACTATTTGATAAAACTGAAAAGACATGTAGCCAGAGACAAGTTGACATGACACCTTTGGGTGCTACATGTTTAATGTGTTGGGATACATTCTTTTCATTTTATCCTGCTAGACTTTGAACATGACATCACTGCCTTTGGGTAGTTCATCATTTCATTAAGTCTGACACAATTTCAATATTGACTCATTCCATTATTGGTACAGAATAACTTAATTAAGCATACATTTGACCACTTTGATGATTATAAATGCATCTTAATCAAAATTCAAATACCATTCTTTATGTCAATATTGTCCATATGATGCACAAAAATACATATTTCGTAAGACATAAATGAAACATCATACATTATAACATAATGTGTGTGAAATAAACTAAGTGTTATACATGAAATGTGCTTAAAACTCCTTAATTGATTCTAAAACTGAATGAATTAATCACAATGATACTCCAAAACGGTCCAAGAAAACCCTAAAAATATTGAACCAACACCAAAACCATTCAAACCAGTCATTTTATTCATAAAAGATATTCAAAATCAGGATGAACAGGTGAAAATGACCTCTAAACCTGTCAGAAAAATAGTGAATCGGTCCAGAAAACCCCTGAATTGATTCAGAAAAGCTTTAAACTGGTCCAAAATACAATGAATTGGACCAAAATGGACAGAAACGGTCTTAGAAAACACTGAACCGACCCTTAAACGCCATGAACTGGTTCTGTACTACCCTGAACCAGTCCCAGAATGCAAAGAACTGGTCTGAAACAGATAGAACTGGTCAGAACCTGGTGAACCAGTTCTGGAACCAATTTGTCCAGTTTCAGACAGATTTGTTTTGGAACTGATTTTTCCAGTTCCAGACAGATTTATTCTGGAACCGATTTGTTCCCTGTTGTCTAGAACGGGAACGGGATCGGGTTAGGTTCAATGACAAACAGTACCCAGGATCTGAAACAATAAATGGATTCTGGTACCGGTGTCCCATGATCTGAATAACTGATGCATCTGAGTAGCGGATCCGAATCTGAAAAATCTGAGGACCCAAGATCCAAAAATCAAATGGACCTGGGTCTTGGATTTGGATCTCGAAGTGCTCCTCCAACCTAGGATCCATAAACTTAATGGATTCGGGTCGTTATGTTGGGTCAGTGACAATGGCAGACCCGGATCTAGAAAACTTAATGGATCCAAGTCTCAGAACTTGAAGTAGACCCAGATCCAAAAACAAAAATGGATTCAGATTACAGGTCCAAGACCCGAACCCCGCCATGGGCCGGGTCAAGATCCCCCCAGATCGGGTTTGAAAACTCCATACTTGATCCAAAGTTTTAAATAAAACTCGATAGGGTTTTTATTTTTCATCTTCTCGAAACTTCTCAGAGTTTTGAGAGAGAGAAAAAGGGGAAGCGACGGGCAACAGGCGGACCATCGGCGACCGGTGTCTCCGGTAGAGGGGGAAGGGAAGCAAAACAACGCCAGGAAAAGGTTTTTCCCAGCGTCGCTCCACGATCCCATACTTGTCGGTGAAGCCATGGGTCGACGACCAGTGACCGACGACAACGACAACCCATCTCACCCCACAGTGATCCATGTCGTCGATCAGTGGCGACCCACGACGACAGACACCGACGGTCGACGTTTTCACGGTGACAAACAAGGGTTTCAGCTCCCCAGCAATGGCCAATGAAACCCCCTTTCATTTGGTGACGATCCGTCGGCAGACCCTGGCCATCGCAAAAACTCTTGGATGTCGCATGTCGCCTGACGACGAAAGCACCCCCCTCCCCAGCGTTAACCCGCGGTGACTCCGGATCCGACGATCCCAACGGTAAATCCCTTCTCTTAAATAATTTTTTTTTTTAAATACAGTATCCCGACAGCAGATGCCGTCGACCGGGATAGGAAAATGGGAAAAAATTGAGCCGAGTCGTTGACTTGGGTCTCAAACCGAAACAGTTTGATTCTCGAGACGGGCGATCTGGCCCAGTTTAGTAGAATCAGGTCTTTGTTCATGTCAGGTCCAATTGGATCTGACTCAGATAAAAAAGGATCCGAGTCGAAACCAGTTTCATAAATAGACCCAATTCGAGTCATGGGCACGCTCGTTTCTTGTTTTCCCCTATTTCTATTTTAACAGAAATACAGAGAGGGGAAAAACAGAGACAATGGAGAATCAAGGCTCTGATACCACAATGTGGAGTATCGAAGGAGCATACACATTATGTATAACACATATTTGAAGGGATATGGCTACATATATGTACCTGTCATTAAGCTGATGTGAGAGACGAACAATCTCCTCAGTCGATCTGCTATTGCTGATGAGTACAAACCTTCAAGCAGTGGGTGAGCAGAGACCGATCTCTATAAGCCTTCAAATTTTTTACTTGCTACACTACTGCTCATCATGTGGTATATATAGGTATCCAAGGAATACCTCCGAAGGGTCATCATATATCATACTAAAAGGTATGATGCATGAAAAGATGCACATAAGAAGGAACACTTTATTTTCCAACATCAAAAGGTTGAGGTCTTTTCACATGTTAAATTCATCAATATCTAACTCTTTATGAAAGAACTTTCACGAGAAGGTTGAGTTTTTTTCATGTGTTCCATCTATACCTTCTTGAGAAGGTTGAGCTCTTTTCATGTGTTAAATCCATCGATACCTTCCTCCTGAGAAGGTTGAGTTGACAGGAATTTTTCAAAATACATGCCAATTCCTATCAAGATCCTTCACTTCTATGGGAATGGATCAGATAAAGAGTAAAAGATAATTACGAATGATATGAAATGAACAGAAAATGTAAAAAGGTCAAAAAGAAAAAAATTTGGGAGAAAAGACGAAGCTAATGGCATACAACCAGCACTACCACCCTTAAGAAGCCCAAGGGATGTCATACACATTAGCATCTTCCGGGGAAAATTTCCATCAAAGCCTAAGATATAAGAACCAATGTTGTCAGTATCGGTATCGGCCCTGAATCATTGGGCCACCGATTCAGCTGTATCAGCACCGATACGGATACTTAGCTGAATAGTTCTAACTTGTATTTTTTTGGCATTTATTTAAAAAATAGCCGATTCAGGCCTACATACGTATTGAAATTCTGCCGATACGATGCAAATCGGCCAATACAGGCCTATATACGCCGATACTTATAACATTGATAAAAACTCTTGAATGACAGACTAAAATTATTTTACTTGGAAGGTGGTAGTCGTGCCCCCCACCCAGGATTTGCCTCGCTAGAGTGGTGGGTCCCCTAAGTGGCCCGGTTCTTGGTGAGGGTAAGGCTGTCAAGGTGTTGGATTTATATTGGGTACCAAACCCGAACCCGAATTCTCAGGTATGGGCATGTAAAATGCCCACCCGGATAAATATACGGGTCCACCGAACCCCGGCTCCAGTAATATGTGTGCCAGGTTTGGGTCATGATTTTTGCCCGGTACACAACCTGAGTATTTTACATGTATTTTAAAAAAAAGATCCTGAAATTATGCAGGTCCAGGTTTGAGATTCCATTTTTTGTGACCCGACAAAACCCAACCCAAAACTTGAACCCGATCATTAATTATATAGGCGGGTCCGGGTAGACCCTGACCTGGCCCTAACATGAGCTCTTTGACAGCCCTAGCCGAGGGTTCTCATCATCCAAAAAAAATATAAACAAGTAATGCTGGGCAAACAAATCTTTCGGTTTGTCACGTGGATTCTTCAACAGGAAGAACGGATCCAAAAAAAATATAAAGAAGTAATGCTGGGCAAACAGACCATGTGGGTTCTTTAATAGGAAGAATGGGTTTTTACACCAACGGGGCTCCGCTTGTCTGGTAGGAGCAGCTAGTGCACGTCAACTTGTGTTCAAAACCCATTGGTATAGTTGTATAACTGGCAGGGGTTTGCCTAACCCCAGCTTACCTTTAAAAAAAAAAGAACCGGTTTTTACTGGTTGAGGCCCGTTTCCACTAGAAAAGAAACTTTCCAATCTCTCTCTCTCTCTGCCATAGTAGCAGAACTCGTCCTCGGCAATTCCTCAAGATTTTCCCTGCTCAGCAAACCGTGAGTAATTGGGAAAAAGATGGGGCAACCTCAGAAAGAAAACTCCTCGTTAAGTCTTGATTATTCGGCAAAATCACAAATCGTGATTAATCGGCAAATACATACATTTCACATTAATAAATATAAGCAATTAAATTACAACCTATGATACAAAAAATGCTGAAATTAATGAAGTTTAAAGAAAATATATGGCCTAATTGATCCTAAAAAGTTGGTTACTTTTTTGCTTTATTATCAAACTTATTGGATATAAAATTTTAAATACACGTTAAGTACTTTTATTTTTCTACATATTAATTTTTTCAAAATTTATTTCCTATATTGATATTATCTGATACTTGTTGATAATGGTTTTTTTGTGACCGAAAGTAATTCGGTTTTCAATGCATATTCTTTAACAAGAATAAGGTGTTGGCAAAAAATGGGTGTCTTACCGAACACGACCATGGATGATTAGGACGAAGCTTCAGTGGAGGTGGGTTGTCGATGTTCTCCTCAGCAAATCAACGCTCTAGATGAGCCCAGGCCATTATGTCAAGAGGTGAGCAGGACCCTTGAACCCCCAAAGAGAATGAGAAAATGATAACACATATGTAGCCCTCATCACACTACCATGGGTGTCTTATTTATAGTGAACGATCCAGGTAGGATTATCATATTGATTGACAGTTGTGACCTCTTCATATTCACATAACTGACCTACAACCATAACCTCCATGATCTAAACAACCTTTTGATGTTCCCGAGTCAATACGGGTCACATTGGGTTGGATCCAATCCAAAAATCCAATATTTTCTCACTTGACCCATTGACACAAAAAAATACAATATCGGGGTTCTTTACTGTTATCTCAATCCAATTTTTACACATGCTATACTGAATCACAAGAATGAATCATACGAGTCATGGAGATGAACATTTCTATATGATATGTCATATTTTCATGTACTACAATATCATTCATTTTAAGTGCTTAGCATGTTAAGAGTACCTTTATGAACAAGTTGGTTTCTAACACATTTTATTTGGTTATTTTAATATTGTTATTCTCTCTTCACAGAAAGACACTTTACACAGAATCAACAATGCACAAAACCATAGATAATCACTTTAGTTTCAGAGATGTGATTACATAAAACCATAATGTATTGTCATGCATCATAAGGAATCAAATAGACTCATCCTTATTACATGTTGGAAATACAATCTCGGTGCTAGCCCTTTAGTAAGAGATCCACAAATTTTTTTTTTTTTTGCTGATTGTATCAATACACACTAAATGAGTCTATGTTCTTTCTTTAACAACAAAGTACTATAACTCCATGTGACTATATGAAGTGGAGTTGTTGTTATTAGATAAAAACATAACAACTTCATTATCACAAAAGATCTTCAGTGACCTCTCAATAGAGTCCACTATACCAAGACTCGTAATAAAGTTTCTAATTCATATGTTTAGAGATGAAGTCTAGTATAGAGCGATTAATGGCCCTAATCTTATTAGGACTAACAAATAGTATCAATGACTTTAAAAATTCTTTCATTGTTCGACAGTGAAGGATGACACCTCGAACATTCTTAGCTACTCATGATTGCAAAAGCAGCAGGTTAAGCTTATTTGAGCACTCTCACTTCTCATAGTCAACCTTTTGATCGATTGTACTATGTTCTGAAGGAGTGGGAGACTCGTAAGTTCTCAAGGCTAAACAAATATTCATCCAAGATTCATATAAAAAAGGTAAACATGAGACCCTTTATTATTCATCCTTTCTGAGACAACCATAATAGGATCATGATCGTTTCACTTTGGTGAAAACAATAATACTTAAAATTGTTTTGCCTCCTCAATTATCAAGGAATTGACTTCAATTAGTTAAACTAGTAAATCATGTAACCAGAGACAATTCGACACTATACCTTTGAGTACGAACATGTTTCATGAGTTGATGTACATACCTACTATTACACAATGTTTGAATTTGGAACACAATGACCTGCCTTTAAGTAAAATCATTGTTTTATAAAATCGCATACAATCGTAATACCGAATATCAATCTCAACATGGTCAAAAGAATCCTTAATCAACACAACTCAGATCACTTTGATGATTTCAAGAGTAAGTTTATCGAGATCTTTTACTATAAATATATGCAAAGCATGTCACAATACATATATAATGAATAGATCCATAATCTCATACTTAAATAATCATGAAAAACTTAAAACAACATGAAGTACACAAAACATCATGCTAAAGTTACCAAAAAGTATGAGAGTTATGAGAAAGACATGCATTTACAAGTAATATATAGGATTGGGTATGAAAAACGGCCTTAATGGGTCCATAAAGACCCTGAATAGATAACTAAAAGCTCTGAACCAGTCACTAAAAGCCTTGAACCAATCCCAGAAACCCTGAACTGGTCTCAAAAAAATTGAACAAGTCCTAAAAGCCCCTGAATCGATCTCAAAAAGCCTAAACCGGTCCCAAAAAACCCATAATCGGTCCTGGAAGGCCTTGAACCCGTTTAGGAACACCTTGAACCATTCCAAAAGGCCTTGAACTGGTCCTGAAAGACCTTGGACCAGTTCAAAAAAGATCCATTTCAATCAAAAATCGGGACTCATCGGGTCAGGCACAAACCCAATCTACCCAGAAACCAGCCGGGTCCTTGATCGGAACCACCGGGTCAGGGTCAAACCCAGTCCACCCAAAACCCAAGTATAGGGTTCAAGTCCTAGACTAAGTCCAGCAGTTCAACCTCAAACCCGGAACCCCTGAATGGGTCCAAGACCTGGACCGAGTCGGCCACATACCCGATCCACCCGAAACCCCAAAACGGATCCCGATCCAGGACCGGGTCGAATACATACCCGATCCACCCAAAACAGGTTCGGGTCTGACCAAGTTGGAAACATATCCAATCCACCCGAAATCTTGCTAATGGGTTCGTGCCCGGATCGAGTCCCGTCGGGTCTAAGCTCAGACTTGATCCACCCAAAAATCCGCTAATGGGTTTTAGCTCGGATCGAGTCCCACCAGGTCTAGGCTCAGACCCGATCCACCAGAAACCCCGCTAATGGGTCTGGGCCTGGATCGAGTCTTGTCGGGTCTAGGCTCAAACCTGATCCACCCAAAAACCCGTGAATGGGTTTGGGCCCAGATCGGGTCCTGCGGGATTGGATTCATTGTAGCTACAATGAAAACCCTCCACCCCCCCCCCCCCCCCCCCCCCCACACACACACACAAAAAAAAAAAACGCAGGCTTGGGCACAATTTGACAATTTCTTATTTCTTTTAGGAGCTCTGTGAGGTCATCTTACTTGGCCATTCCTTTCTAAACTGGTAGTACAAGAACTTCTTAGAAAGCATCATAAGCACACTGCTTATCCTTTTCAGAGGATTTGGCCACTCCTTTCTAAACTGGTAGTACAAGAACTTCTTAGAAAGCATCATAAGCACACTGCCTATCCTTTTCAAAGGACTGGCCATGCGCTGGCCCAGTGGGCCTAAGCCTGATCAGGCCAGGGTGGGTCCCCAAAAACCAGCCAAGGTACAGCCTGCAACTCAGCACTAATAAAGCACATCTCAGACCCCTGAATTGCAGTGCAAGCTCCTACCTACAGACTTCAGAGCCAATAGAAAAAGTAGATTATCCAAAGGAGCTTCAAGCATAAAACAAAACAATGTTTTAGCTGTAGCATTTAGGTTGACAAATGACAAATTAAAAGAATGTTATTGAGATGTCTTGAAATGGCACAAACACTTGATAATGGCAACAACGTGAAAAGATGAGATATTACAGGTTGAAAGAAGAACATGGCAGACCATGGAGCTAGAGGTAGACTGTATATGCCAACACAAAGCCTACCAAAGCCACTTGCTTTAGCAATTTAGAAATAAATAAATGAAGAAAGTAGAATCTCCCTAGCTACTCCCATGCACATGTGACATGGGACAATCTAAGAAAGCCAAAATTACAAAGATAACAATGAAATAATAAGTACATTCTTCATAAATAACAAGGCACTTAATGATCTTTATAACATTAGTCTACAGAATTTTCATTCAGCACCCAATTGATTGAGCATTGATCTTTTACATTTCAATTCCAAGTACGAGAGAAGTACCACAACAGCAAGGGCTACTTTGATATAATTGTTTCTTTCATGAATGAGTAGATAATCAAATTTAAAACAAGCATACAATCCATTAGTCAATAGATGTAAGCACAGAATATGAATAGTCAATATAGAGATGGCATTTGTTTTTTAAATGATCAAGAGAGGAGAGTACCTCTTAAAATCCCAAAAACCAGTTCTTCAATAAAAACAGAAGCTCTAGCATAGAGTACCAAAATGGGAATTGAACCTGCAGCTTATAAATTGCACCAATAGTAAAACAATATCGGCCTGCATTATTGCAAGAACAATATAGCATACACCAAACAAGTACCTAAGGAAATACATAGTCAGAAGAATCATCACTGAGTTCAATAGAAGAATCACCATTCTATGAATCGATGAATAAGCCACAGATAGAAAATATGAGTTTTGACCCATCATAGTAAGTATAAATAATGGAATTACAGTGACATATGACTTGTGAAAAGACTAAGGTTATTCTTTAGATTTGGAATTTAAACGTTTCAGGTAAGTGAACATTTATAAAATTCTCTTTATTTAAATAAAATACATGTTGGTTAGTTAGGCATCATGAAATATATTATGGCATTGATGTATGTAAAATATTGTTAAATGTTGATATATGACTTTGAGAAATGAGAGTAGAGTTTCATAGTTTCAGGATAAGATATGTCTTAAGAATGTCACGCTTATGCCTTAGGAGGAGCAGTAAGTGGCTTGACGTAATGAGTGACGCTGTGGTAGGATGTTATCCTTAAATATATGACATATGTCTACATGATAAAAGTAGTTAGTGTATATACATTGATTATTGTGTAAGATGATAAAAATACAATAAATAGGGTAAAATCTATAAACAACATGTGTGCTTAGTTACCAAACTAAACTAAGATTAGGAGCTTAAAACTCACTAAAGTTGTAACGGTCTTGTCTAATTTGTAAATAAAAACTTACTGAGTTGTAGACTCACCCCCTCTCTTAGTTACAATGGTAGGTTCAGGGACTGATGTCAACCGAAAGAATTGACTATGGATTAGACTCGACAACTACCAAACTTCTCAGCATTTGAAGTATTATTCATTTTGCATTTTCTTTCATTTTGAATATGTAATGTTGACACTTTTATTTGGATGGTAACAGTTGTTATTGATGGATGCATGGACCTTTAATTTTTATGAAAAAAAAATTGGCACACTTTTTGAAGTTGTTTTGGTAGTTTCCTCAAAAAACTAAAGTCCATGAACCCGGGCTCGAGAGCCCCAGTTTGGGTCGTTACAACTATATACCCCTTTTCATTGTATTCTTTTTTCTTCTCCAGAAACTTTACATTTTTTTCTCCAAAAACTTTACATTTTCTTCTTCAATCCAGTTTCTCAAGATAAGTTGCAGGTAAGTGTTGCATTTAATTTTAATGCTTAAAGACTTCAAGGCCACATCCGAAGGAAGAAGAGAATAAAAAAGCACATACTTTGTGCAAAGGGCCTTATCACAAAGAAAATTGAGTACTCTTTAACTTCCTTGAGGGGTCAAGTACAAAATATCCATCAACGCCTCTATTAAAAAAATCCTCACTTGTGGCACTCTTTGATAAAATGTCCCATCTTTTCGCAGAGGCATTGGTCTCACGAGGACATTGTTGTCCAGGGTGGAAGAGATTGCACTTTTGGCACCTCTGGTTTTGCATTTGTCTTGGCTTGTTTTCCCTGCTATGCTTTTGTTTCTTCGCTGGCGGGGTAAACTTATTTCCTCTTAATCTCTTCTTGAACTCGGATTTTTGCACTCCGGTTCAATTCTTTTGGGACTTTTTTCCCTCCTTCCAATTATCGTCCAGCAGGGTAGCAACCTGCTCAAATCGACATTAGGCTCGAGGGTTAGATTTACTAATTCTCATAAAAAAATAGAATTAATAGGCTTAAATATATGCGTTTATTACTTGTATGGCCTCATCTAGGGTTTTTGACCCTCTGGTATATAGATGGTTCCTCAGTCCCGCCTTCAGTCCATGGGAAAATTTTATTGCCCTGTCCTCATCGATTTTGTACACATTCGAACAATATTGTTCCAAATTATGGAACTTATTGATATAATCCACCAACGATGATTCCCCCTGCTGCAGGTCCAAGAATTCTAGCATCTTCTTGGTTCACTCATGCTTTGGAAAATACGTAGCATTAAACACCTTCACGAATTAAGCCCATGTGACCAGACTATTTTCGAACTTGACTTCGTGAATGGTCTCCTGCCACTTCTCTACATGTTCCTTTTGGTACGTTCCAAAATTGACCTGGCGGTCCTCTAGAACTTTGAGCACTTGAAAGATTCGCTCGATTTCTTTCAACCAATTTTCTGCCGCTTCTGGATCAGTCTTTCCCAGAAAGGCAAGTGGTCCATGAACTTTTTATAGGACATACCCCATCCTGTAGTCATCTTCTCATGTGCTACTTATTGTAGATTCGTGCTCATCCGCCACATGGTTGTACCCTGCTGTTCAACAACCTCGACTAGGTTGTTTAAGGTATCCATGATGTTATTACACCTGTTTTCCTATGCCATTGAGTTTGCAACAGAGAGAGGAAAAAGAAAATCTCAAGTTTGTATTTCATTTTCATTTATACATAGTGTTTATTTGTTCTAGTCTATGTCACATGGGTGCGGGTGCGGTGCAATTTTAAAAATTTTGGACACGGGGACTCGGCTATATATATAATAAGATTGTAAATTTTAAAGCAATAAGTTGACAGAGGTACTAAAAAAGTGTGTGACTGTGCATAAGAATCTAAAGATCCATAAGAATCTGAAGATTAAAGACATAGTCTAAAACATAGTCATATCTTATATATATATTAAAAAAAAGTGCGTGACTGTGCATACAGCACAGTCACTGTGACTGTGCACAGTAGTGACTGCACAGCACAGTCACTGTGACTGTGCACAATGCACAACAGTGACTGCACAACACAGTCATTGTGACTGTGCACAACACAGAGTTTTCTTTTTAAAATTCTCAACCCAGAATTTTTTAAAAAAAGAATCCAAAAAATGGACCAAAATGACCCTGGGTGCGTTGACTGCACCCAGGGTCAGGTTGACTGAGTTCGAGCCGCACCCGTGTCGACGCGGGTGCGTCGACCTTGGAGCCGAGTCCGTGTGACATAGGTTCTAGTTTATTTTACACTATGAGTTTGACTAATTTATACTTACAGAGCTATTACAAGGTCGCTGGAAGAGCCATGAGTCTAAATTTTATCCTTCTTTGATACCAAAGTTGTAATGCCTCAAATATTTAACTTAAAAAAATTGGATTTTTTTTAAACACAGCAGAATCATTTGTTAACCCCTCGATTAAATAAGTGGGCGAGTTAAAGGCGATAACAAAGAATTTTCATCTCATTCAAATATCATTCCAATCAAATAAATTGTTAACATTATTACATAAAGAATAAAAAGTCATGTGAAACAAAATTCATTAGAGATTCGCAGGACAACTCAAAATTTGATCTCATGGCTTCGCTCGCAATGATGCCCATAATATGCTCCACTTACATCATTCACTGCCTAAAAAAATAAGAAAGGTAGAGGAATCAAACTACAACCAGTCTGAGTAAGCAACACACAAACAATATGCATATCCATCATGTTACGTGTAATCAACACATTCATTACTCTAGTATAAAATAAAAACATTCTAATTCAAAATGTATAGGATTCTGATACTAAATGCATAAGGTGACCGAGAGAAGCATTTGTGGAGTTGCTTTAACAATTGACTTCAGAAGCAGATGAACGCATGGCGGAAGACCTACCAAGCAAAGGCCGGTGAGAGTTAATTCGATTGGACAAAATTAAGAATATGAAAAATAAAATTTTCAGGAAAAGAAAAATTCATAAAGTTCTTCCATGTCATCTTGCAGCAAATCCAAGAGCTTCACGTGAAACTAAACAGCAGGAGAATACAGCCCACTTCGTCCAGTGTGGACACGAGTTAATTATCGGAGGATTGGTTCAGGTTGGCCTTTTGGTACATCAAGAACCTAAAGCAAAAGTAATAAGTTCAAGGATTGCCTAAATCTCCCCAACAATGTCAAGAGATAGGAAGAGCCAACTTACAAGCTAAAAGGGATGTGTTGGCCAAATTTTGTCATTAACTTATATTAAAAATGCACATAATGCTTCTTTGTGTGATGTACAAATTTTAAATTTCATATTAAGCAAGACATTGAATATCTAGGGCATGTTTCGTAATCTCTCATGAGATTCAGAATCCCACCTAAATGAGATAATGAATCTAGTTTGCACAACTCACCAAACATGAAAAATTGAAAATGAGAAACAGAATGTGATTCAAAATCACATTTGGAGTAAATCTCATGTGATTTCAAACCACAAGGTGGAAAATGGTTCATATCCTATGTCATATAGGCACTGGAACACAGTAAAAAGATGAAGTTAAACATATTAAAAGTGATGTGATATCCTCAACAAATATTTTGACATGCCATTTGCACCCAAACAAAGCTGGTTGGTTACTGAAAATCATAAAATCAAAAGTATTTTATAATGAAACACCAGAACTGATACCATGTACTAAGTAAGCAGCAAGTCAACATCCATTATGACAGCCATGTTAAAATAAGTTAGTGAAGCTTGTATCATTTTGAAGCACATACAAGACATATACAGTAACATAAAGATGGCCAAACTCACTTTTCCAAATGCAGCACAAAACTCCAAAAACTGAAAGGCCGGTCCAATATCATAAACAGAAAAATTGATGCCTACTACCGTTTTTACTTCTTCACCCTGTGGCAACAGAACATTGTTAGGATCGTACCAACTTATATAAACAAAAGAATTAGTAAAAACAATTCATCTGCCCTCAGACATAGATTAACAAATATAATAATGAGAATTAAAGAAGGGAAATTCCCAAATACACCAACAACATAGCTTTGAAAATATGATAACGACGTGATTAGCACAAATTGGGGTCAAAAAGGAATTCAGGCAACAAAAACTCACATGCAGTAGATACAATTGGAAATCCCTCTACATTTAGAGCATGTCCAAGAATCCATCTTGTTCGTCTCTTCAGCGTTCTCTCCCTATCTAATCTGAAAACAAAAAAAATAAGAAGAGTCCAATAGAACGTCTACAGAACCAAATTGTTGGGTCCAACCCTATTCCTAATTAATGGTGTGGGGAAGTGGAATAGCCACCCACTTCTCATTAATGCAGGAGAAGTTGAAGGGTCAGCCCTATCCCGTGGTGATTTGGAGGAGGAGATATACATGGAGCAACCAGAAGGCTTTAAAGTCAAAGGTAAAGAAAATCTTGTATGCAGGTTGAAAAAGAGCTTGTATGGGCTGAAGCAAGCTCCAAGACAGTGGTACAAGAAATTTGATTCATTTGTGGTTAAAAATGGATACAATAGATCGGCTGCAGATCATTGTGTCTACATAAAATGGTTCGATGAGAATTTTATTATTCTCTTGTTATATGTTGATGATATGTTTATCCTTTGAAAATATATGTCTATAATTGACAGGCTTAAGAAGGAACTGAGTAAGACCTTTGCAATGAAGGACATGGGGCCAACAAAGGAAATATTGGGCATGCAGATCTCTCGTGATAGAAAAAACAAGAAGATATGGTTATCACAGGAGAAATACATCAAAAAGGTGTTGGACAGGTTCAGTATGAACAATGCAAAGCCAGTTGGTTCTCCTTTTGCAGGTCACTTTAAGCTGAACTCAGAGCAGAGTCCATCAAGTGACGAGGAGAAGGAGAAAATGAAGAAAGTTCCTTATGCTTCAGCAGTCGGAAGCTTGATGTATGCGATGGTATGTACGAGACCAGACATCGCATATGCAGTAGGTGTTGCTAGTAGATTCCTTGCAAATCCAGGAAAAGAGCATTGGGCAGTAGTAAAGTGGATCTTTAGATATCTCAAAGGGAGCTCCAAAGTTTGTTTAAGCTTTGGTGGTGGATCACCTGTCTTGACAGGTTACACAGATGCAGGTATGGCTGAAGATATTGATACGAGGAAGTCCACATCTGGTTTTGTACTCACTTTTGCAGGGTGAGCTGTGTCATGGCAGTCAAAATTGCAAAGGTGTATTGCTTTGTCTACTACTGAGGCAGAGTACATTGCTCTTACAGAAGCTTGCAAAGAGATGTTGTGGATGAAAAGATTCTTGATGGAGTTGGGTTTTGAGCAAGACAAGTACTTGGTGTACTGCGACAGTCAGAGTGTCATTCATCTCGCCAAGAATTCGAGTTTTCACTCAAAGTCAAAGCATATAGATATCAGGTACCATTGGATCCGAGATGTGTTTGAGAAAAATTTGCTTCATCTTGCAAAGATCTCCACAAATGATAATGGTGTAGATATGTTGACAAAGGCCTTACCGATGGAGAAACAAAATACATGTCAGCAATTGGCCGGCATGAACTTCAGTTGATTAGTTGAATTGGAGTATCCCCTTGGGCTGGAGGGGGAGATTGTTGGGTCCAGCCCTATTCCTAATTAATGGTGTGGGGAAGTGGAATAGCCACCCACTTCTCATTAATGCAGAAGAAGTTAAAGGGTCAGCCCTATCCCCTCATTAATGATGTGGGGAAGTGGAATAGCCACCTAACTCCCATTAATGCAGGAAGTTGAAGGGTTAAAACCCCTTCGGTTTCTGGAATGAGTCTAGAAGGCTCACTTCTAGAAGGTTCATATCTAGAAGACTTTATGCCATCTATAAATAGGGGTGTAAAGGCTGTGTGCTGGAAGGAGAAGGGAAGAGTGGCAGTATGCAGTGTGCAGAGAGAGAAGAAGTAAGAGAGAGAGTAGAAAGAAGAAAAAGAAGGAAGAAGGTTCGTCACCACGCATTGATCCTCAGAGAGAGGTGTTGGTTGTGGTGTGGGTTTTGACTCGGGTTGTGCACCCGAGAGGTAATCTTGTATTCATTTCATCCTGTGATTTCTTTGTTGTTATTATCTTTAGCTTTGGGCAAGCTATTGGACGTTTTACTCTCTACTTTCATTATAGTGGATTATTCTCTCTGTGTCCCGTGGATGTAGGTCGTGTTGACCGAATCACGTAAACCCTTGTGTTGTGATTTGATTGTGCCTTTGTTAGATCCTATATTGCTTCCGCATATTTTTTGTTATCTTAATTTCTCTACACAAATATCAGAAATCGAAAGTTTCATCAACCAGAGAAAGAAAGCTCACATGTTCAACAGGCATTTGTGGCAGAAATGGATGAGGAACGGCTTGTTCGAACGCACATTCTTGCATCCGGCACTGAAGTCCATGGTCTTCTGCCGACACTGCAACCCGAAAACCCCAAATTTAGCCCCAGAACTAACTTGAAAGTATAGAACAAAAACCACACAGAGAGAATGAGGGAGAGAGAGATACTTGGTGGCACGTCCTGCCGTTCTCCGAGTCGTAAATCCTTCCATGAATTACGCAGACTCCGGGATCCTTGGTCCTCTTCCTAGGGGAAGAAGCGCTCAGATTGGCGACTTTAGGGTTTCCGGCTTGCAATCCATCGGGAGGAGGAGGAGAAGAAGGTTCCTGGAGACCGCCATGATCCAGAGATCTCCTCCCTTCTCCCCTCCACTGGGTGACGATGAGTGAAGCCCTAACTGAGGGAGAGAGAGTGAGGGCCTGGTGAGGATGACTGAAACCTTAATCTGATCGAGAGAGGAGTGCGCGAGAAAGGAGGTTTCGTCTCTCCTCTTGTTTCTTCCCATCTCTTCTCTCTCTCTCTCATGGCGACTTTTTTTATTTTGCTTAGATAAGCTCTATAGTGACGGCCATAACCGTTGCTAGCGATTAAATCCAATAGAAACGGGGACGTGTCCGTCACTGTTTCCCTCTTTTCATGTAGTTCGGTACGTCACTGTCCGCCATTCAAAATGCAAGACGTGCTTCATCCCTAAATCGGCTATTTTTTAATATTATTTTAATGGCTTTAACATGTGTCACGTTCTGATTGATACATAATATTTTTTAATCCATTCAAAACGATTCACTTGAGTATCGGTATTGGCCGATTCACCTGAAACATTGACCAAACGATACAGGGCCCAGATCAGTACTGACAACACTGGGTTGGGTCCAACACTGTGTCTGTTTCTCTCAAAGATAATGAACCCACTGAAGTCGAGGTTTGTTCATGATCTGTTTTGGGATTTTGGACTTGCCCGAGTGGTTCGGCTCTGGGTTAGTTACATGTTTGTCTTTCTTCCCTTCCTTTCTGAGATTATTCTTCATTCTCCTTTTGGCATAAACTGAAATTTATGATCCCTCTTGTTCTTTGCTACTTGTTCTGATGCTATAAGGGCGTGTTTGACTCCCTGTCCAGCTTAGGACAAAACAAAAAGCCCAGCACAGATAGGACAGTTGTCCACAGATAGGACAGTTGTCCTGTCCAGGACATCTGTTTGGGAGCCTTGAATAGGAGTAGGGCTGTGGTTCCCATAAATGATCTCACGCTCTCTTCTGTTTGTAAGCAGTAGTGTTGCCAAACCACTGCATTTGCTGCATTTGGAATGAAGATAGCAACTTCAACACCATTCACAAGAGAACGTCTTTGGCAACTTCATCCTCAACACCACATTTTTTGAAAGCCAAGCTGGGGTTAATCAGATCCCCACCAGTTACACAACATACCATTGGGTTTTGAGCTTGCAACGTCCCGGCACATGGTGACCTGCACTAACAGCTCCTACCAAACAAGCAGAGCCCCACATTTTGGTAAAACATATTTTGGCAACACATGGAAATTGAGTTTCCATCTCAATGCAACACTCCCAAACGTAGCCTTAATCTCAAATGGGAATCAGAGATTTATATTTTAATGGATATTGACAAAGCGCGTTCTAAAAGAAAGGAGAATAAAAAAGAGAAGTATGGTCTCTTAATGCCCATTCGAACTTATCAGATCAAGATGAGGTTCAGATCCAAAGCCAGGCCCAGCTCAGTCACAGGTCCATTTCTTGGGTTTGTGCCCATGTTCAACAGCACAGCTCACAGAGCTGCCTTCCTCAGGTCCAAGTCTCCATAAAGGCTACTCACAAGAGCTTATGAGGTTCAAACTGGCCATATAGATCAGTAGCTAAACATGATTTAGATATAAGAGGGTGAGAGTCCATTTCTTGGCTTAATGATTCTTTGAAAAGCAAAACATTCCGTAAACAAGTGATGAACTTCAAATTTTCTGTCCCTCTTACCACCAGGTGAGCTCGTGCTCGTAGTTAATCAGCTCAGGCTCTTGACAGGTTGAGCTTAGGCTCATGATGGTGAGATTCGCACTTGAGCATGTATTAAGCAAAACAAGCCAAGCTTGGCTCATTTGGCTCGTTTACAGCCCCGCATGCACCTGACTGTGTCCATACTTCACTGATGCATCATACTTTTTACAGGCACATTCTTGAGAGAAGAAAAAAGTTCAGACCCCGTGCCACATCCCATATTCTGGGGTGCTGGGGAGGGGCAAATTGAAGATGGTCCAAACCTTGTGCCTATTGCAAGAAGTGGCTGCCTCAAAAATTCGAACCCATGATCCCTCACTGGCAGCCCGAGCACCATTGAACCAAGCAATGGCCCTCATGTCTACCCCCAGTAATTGCAAATTCAAATTTGGCTACACAGCACACAAGTCCATCTCCAGGGCCTGGATTCACTGCACAACTTCCTCATGAAGAGAAAACGTAATGTAGAGTATAATTCTAAAATTTCCTCATATCCGTCTCTCTCTCCTTCCAACCTCCTCTTTCCTTGGAGTGGTGGGGAAGGAAAAATAAAATCAACAATGGCCTAATTACAAACACCAAGTATGGAAAACTGGAAAACAGCTTAGGGTGTAGAGAGAGAGAGAGAGAGAGAGAGAGAGAGAGAGAGAGAGAGATGCAGGCATCAATCTAAGCCCCCGGGCCAAACGTGTAACTTACCACATCTTTAATCAATGAATCCAATATTTCCTCCTCAATCTCCAACCCTGTTTCAAATTCCTCACTTTCAAAATCTTTCCATCTCCCTGGTCCAGTGCTCATATCCCTGTCCAGTATCTCATCCACCATCAACTCATCCATGCTTCTCAAAAGTAACATTTCCTTGAAAATGTCCTCGGCTAGCCCAGCCTTTTCAACCACAGCAACCCCTTTAGTCCAGCTTCTACAATCCCCTCTGCTGTAATGGCTATATTTTGAATCCACACACTCACTCACACAGTTGAACCACAGTTTCCTCTCACTTTTAACTTGCTTTTGATCTTCAGCACTTCCAGAGATGGCAATATCACTCTCTAATCTGTCGAAGAGGAGAGGATCAATAATCGCGCTGGGTGAACCAACTGCGATATCCTCAAAAATCAGCCTGGTGTTTGCTATGATATCCCTTATATATTGCAATTCTTGTTCATTGGCACCAAATTGTGCTCCTGGTAACCTAACCCCAGCAAAACCAAGCCTGTCCACAGTCGCCATACACACAGAAGTAGCAGAATCAGACATTTCCTTGTCATCACCCAGTGATGGACTGCTAGAAGCTTGGTATGAAAGATCAGGTTGGCCACCTAAGCATACAATTGAAATTGAAACATTAGAGAAATCACATCCCCAAAGAGATGGTGATCTAAAATTGAAGTAAAAGAGATACATAGGTGACCAAAAGTACATAATTGTTGTCATTACCATAAATACCATCTGAACTATCCAGAGAATTGCAACTGTCATTTAAGAAGGCAGCATCAAGAATTGAAACAGGGCTGAGGTGTTCGTTATCCTCTACAACATCAATTTTTAACAAGTGTTCTGTCTGAGTTTTGAAAATTTGTTGGTTGGCTGTTTCCTTTACCTAAATCAGTAAAAAGATGTGCATGATTAGCATATTATTATGCAGACAGTTTAAGAACCACAAGCAGTTTTCAGTTTCTAAAACTAGAAGAAAAGACACAACTGTCCCAAGCATCAGTTCTTGAACTAACATTCATGAGTACTGTCAGTGCTATGACTGCTTATAAAAAGAAGTGCATGCCTCAAAAACAATTCATGCCAATTGATGTACCCAAATGCATGGACTAGTTGAAGTACAAAAATGCAAACGGTGACATATGGGTAGAATCAACTGCATGCCTGAAATTTTTCAAAGACACACTAGAATCAACTGTGTGCTACGAGTACAGACAGAAAATTTTACAAATCCGACTGTTTTAACACTAGAGAGAATTCCTATAGTTCACAAAGTAGAAGAAACTATGATGTCTGTCCTTGCAATCAAGTTTCAATACCAGAGCCATTGGCCAAGCTTAACCAAAATAAAAGTTAAGAAAAGATACTCAAAGATGATGAGGGGACCATGATTGATGACAGTAGTAGGACGGTTAAAACTCAAGCCTAAATCAACAGAATGAAGCTGACGAAAATCCTATCAAACTAAAACTAAATGTAATTCATCTGTGGGTCAAGAACAAGCATAGCTAAAAAGTCCAACCAAACATAAAAGATTTCCAGTTAACAAATAGTTAACCAAATTAAACAATTGATTATGACCCTTACGTGCTATTTGGATGGAAAAGAGATATAAGAATGAAATATACCTGAAACTTGAGATCTGTGTTGGCAATCTGACTACTTGAAGATGATCCGCCTGCTTTAGCTATGTATCCATTATTCAGATCACCTTCCCAAGGCACAGACGAACACTCAGCATCATGTTCCATGGGAGCCCCAGAATTAAGAGTAGCAAGAAAATCTTGGAGAATGGACACAGTATTTGCAGCCCCTGAGCCAGCAGTTTTGAGAGAATTAGCCTTTTGAATACCAGATGTCAAATCTCTCAACTTTTTCTCCAAAAGAGCACTCAAAATATCTCCCTCCAACATGGAACTTGGGGAAAACATCCTTGGACTTGACACATTTTTTTCACCATAAGAATCTACAAAGCAACCCTTGGTGTTTTGCCTATTTGATGCCAGGTCAGATAAAGGAGATCCAGATTCGGATGCCAAGGGTGAAGTGAATGTAAATGAAACAACATCCGAACTGTTGCTGCTACTGGAAACAGTCTGTTCAACATTCCCGAAGCTTTGCTTTTTGGTACCTATCTGATTTAAGTAGCTATTAGTAGTTACATTGGTTTCTCGAGTTTTATCTCCTTCTTCAATAAATATAGTATCCACAAACCCGTTTTGATCAGAGTAGAAACCTCCTTCTATTAACCTTTTCGTTCGAGGGAAGTTACTAATTCTTGTCGAACATGATTTCTTTTCAACATCACTTTTATCCATGCCTTTCTCTGAAACTTTAGAGGAAGCCACTTTCCTTGATTGACTGCAAGAAGTTCTACAAGAAACTATAGAATCTCTCTTTCCCTCAAGGTTCGTAACCCTCTGTGCAGAAGGAGTGTTCCCAGCCACATCTTTTCTGGTCAGTTGGTTTGAAACCGTAGGTTTAGAAAGCAACCTGTTCTGTTTCTGGTTATTTTGCCTGAGCACGTTGGTAGCACCACAAGCAGCTTGTTTCTGCTTATTCTTCGGGAGATTTAACTGGCCCTTGTGCTGTCGACTCAATGCTGGTTCATCCTGTTCATCTTGCGCCAATAAACTAGTAATGCTGGAGCTGTTTGATTGTACCAAAGAAGACAAATTTTCCCTCCTCTGCAAGTTAGTTTTTGCCTGAATAGCAAGCGAGATGGACATTTGATTCCTAGAAACTGCAGGTCCGGTATCTGCTGAATTTAGGCCATCCTGTGTTATCGCTACTTGCTTTTCTTGTTTAATGGAAGAGAAAGGCAGCTTCTGGTTACTTTCTACAGCGTTCTGATGTGAAAAGGAGGAAGGTAAATCCTTTGACAACCTTCCTCCAGAGGATGCCCTGAAACTAGGACCATCTTCAGGACCATTCCAGCTCTTGTTGATAGCTTTCCCTTTCAGAAGCTTGACTGCGTTAGGCTCATTAAGTTTCCTTGGTATTTCAAGGGGCTTTGAAATTCTATAGCTGGATGCTGCATCCCCTGCCAGACTTCTTTCTTTTAAAGGAATTGATAAAGAACCAGCAATTGTGGATTTGGTCTTAGCAGCTGGAAGCAATCCTGGCTCAAGAATCTTCACAGCTGTCTCCATCAAATGAGCTGCATTCTTGGCTGAAATGAATCCAGAACTCTTTATAGGTGACAATAATTTATGCTGGATATCTGAATAAGATTTAATCGGTCTCATTGGTAATGTCTCAGTTTGGAACCTCTCAATTGGACTTCTATCAACTACGGCAATTTTCTGCAATTTTTGTGGTCTTGGGTCTATGATTTTACTGTGAAAAGTATCCAGATTAGTCGATTGTTTCCCAGAGTGAAAGTTCTGATACTGAGATCCGAACACTAGGGTTTTCTTGGGACCATGAGTAAATTTAGCTTCGCAAAACGGTGTCGAATTAGACTCGAGCACATCAACAGAAGGCAAAGAATCTAAACCCATAAGTCTGGCAACCACATTAGGAGCCCTAACTCCAGTCCCCTCATCATCTATCGACAATGATGAAACACAAGTAGATTCACTTCTCTTCTCATCCTCCATCTAAGATCAAGAAGAAGAAGCGTAGTTACCATAAAATACAACAAAAAGAAGAAAGAGATCATAAGGAAATTCCCTATGCGCATGAACAAAAAGAAAAGATCAAATACAATAAATGCACTAATACTGAAAAAAAAGGAACGGTTGCCTACCATATGAATCTCGGTGGACTGTAATTTCACTTCATCCAGCTTAGCCTGGTTTGATTCTATTGCAATAGAAAGAGTGAACAATAAGAATACAACAGTCATATGATAGCAGACAAATTTTAAAACCCTTAATGCCAGCTAGAAATGTTAATACACTGAACTTGGTTCATCAGAAGAGGCAAAAATGGGAAATCTAGAGACTAGCAATTTCAAGCAGAAGGATAACTCTTGGTGCAGTTGAACCACCATGTCAAATAAAAACGAGTGCGGATTAAGCTTCCACGGAAGAAAACTTCCATCAAGTAAGCAAGTGTTTCTGTGATTATTGAAGCTTCCGGTGACAATTCGAAAAACATAAAATCCGTATAAATGATATCAACGCAGCAGCTAATTTCTACCAAGTTAAAAAATTGGCTCTGTACCTGTCAAGGGCGCCTTGCCAGAGAACAGTTTCTTCCATTTTGACCTACCATTCCGATCAAACAACTGAAAGAAACTACCAGGGTGACTCCCCCCTTTCGAACCTCGTTTCTCGCCTCCCATTCTTCTCCAATCACTGTCAACTCTTTCCTCTTCCTCCAGATCGAAACTCCGCAAACTAGAAAAACATTCGAATTCCACAATGGTATCAATAGTACTGAACGCAGTCCATCAATTGCAGCAGAGATGATCACGGAGAAACCATCGTAAAATCCTCAAACTTCCAACTGTATATCAACCTCCTGGATACCAACGCATCTCCGAAAACCAAGCTCACACTCCACATTCCCAAAAGATAGGCCTAAAACGCTCGAATTCCAGTGATCATTAAACTAGAAAGATCCCCAATTCCTCATTCTCTACATACATTTTGCATTGCAACTCAAAAGGAACCGATAACTACTGTGGAATTCATCAATCCACAACGACAACTCTATAAAAGTCTACCCCAAAAATACTCCGTCAACAACCAAACTGTCGCTAAAAGAAGTCGACAACTTCAAAGGTTCCTGCCCAAGAATCTCTAATAATTCTTGCTCCACCCCAAGCCTCCCTCCGATCAGAGGCCCACATAAGAACTTTCAAGAATGCAATCCAGAATCCGAGCACCGTTTTTCCGAAAACATCGCGATCGGACCATCCACAGATGAAGCTGCCCAACAGTGGAAAACCTTCCATCCTCCACAACGGCTACTTTGCAATACCGACCCGATCTCAAACGAACCAATAAAGGATTCGGCATTCCCCACGACTGAAACCCCGATTCTTTTAAACACCAAGATTTGAAGAACACCAACAACGTTTCCTCTCGATCACAGACTCTTGGCATCACGAGAATTCCGCCATACCATCAAAACAAAACCCTAATCCTCATCATTTTCCTCATAGAATACCTCCCCCACCCCCCATAAGAAAAACCCTACACAACTCCAATGAACACACAAAACACCAAATCTTCCCAGGAAAACAACATAGAAGTAAACCATCAACTGCAACAAATTTAGGCTTCCAAGCCTCAATGCCACCAAAATTCCCACATTGTCAACTCAAGAACTAAAAGAACGCACACAAAACCACGAAAAAATCAAAGATTTTTAGCTTCAGAACGAGATCTTAAAACCCCTCCAAAAAAAAAAAATTTCTTTCAAAAAAAGATCAAAAATTCCTCTGAGAGAGAGAGAGAGAATGAGGAAGAGCTGCGTGCTGGAAAAGAAACTCACGAATTTCATCAGAAACGAGAAAAAACCCTAGAAATTTCAACCAGTTCGAAGAAAAAGAAAAAAAAAGGAGGGGGGAAAGGGAGAGAGGAGAAAGGAAGAGTGGGGTTCGCTGATAACGAAGAAATTCTGAGGGCGATTTTCGAAAAATAAATGCGCGGCGCAGGGAGGGCACTTTCTCGACAGAATCAGAATAATAATAATTAATTCTTTTCTTTTTTGGATGAAATTACCTAATAGAACCTAATACTTTAGAGAAGGACGAATTGTTTTGGTGACTAACTTGGATGTGGACCCTCCCGGATGACGATACTACCCTTGAACTCATCCGTACAAGCTGAAAGTTACAAACTTAAAATGGAAAAACGGGTCGGATATGGGTCCGACGATGACTGGCCCCAAAACCTGTTTTCTAATATTGGATCCAGTCTAGATACTGATCTGGATTATCTCGTATACTACATGTCAAGATTCGAGTTGGCATGAACTTGGTGAATCTTGGTGGTCTAGTATGTAGGGATGCAAACAGTTTGGATTGGATTAGGATTGGACGTATTAGATTCCACTAATCAAATGTTGCCTAAATGGATTTGGATTCAGATGGGGAAAGTCTCATATCAAATCTGTTTTTTTTTTTACATGTAATAGAATTGGGATATCCATCGAATTCAGATATTTGTTGAATTCAGTAGCCAAAAAACCAAAATCATATTCACATCTGATTATAATCAGATATTGTTTCAGCTTAGGAAATCTGATTAAACAAAGCCAGATTTTATCGGATATCAAATAAAATCCGATCCATTAACATCCCCATAGAGACTCAATTCTAACCTGTCAGTACATGAACATGCCCAAAAGAATACGGGATATGCTGTTTTTTTGTGCATTTTCACATTAATGATAGTATAAAAGGGAACCTGACATATTAGAAAATCACTGCATTTTTTCAATACAACAACAACAACTACAACTACAACTACAACTACAACTACGCCTTCATCCCAAAACAATTGGGGTCGGCGATATGAACCAACAAAGAAAATCATTCTGGGTCTTCCACATGAATCCTTCTCCTCCATTCATTTCTATCCAATGCCATGTCCTCGGTGAGGTTCAAAGCACTCATATCCTTTCTATCACCTTCATCCATGTCTTCCAAGACCTACCCTGACCTCTTTTAACTAATATATTCTCCCATTTCTTCATCCTTCTGGAGCATCATTAGGCCTTCGTCGAATATGTCCAAACCACCGTAAACGATTCTCTCTCATCAAATTGTTTCTCATTATCCAAACAAGTCCCAAAGGGGTTTGGCCTAGTGGGAAGAGACCTAGATGGCTAGGCAGGTGGTCTAGGTTCAAATCTCACGAGTGTCACTATTTGTGCAAGCCTAAGCTTAGTGATTCCCTGAAAGAGCCCACCAAGTTTTACACTGCCAATATTGGAATTATCGTAAATAGTTTTTCGATTATGGTAAATAATTCAAACTTACCGAATCAAGGAGATGTTAGGAGATTATATATCACACGAGATATTGTAGATATCAAGGAAACGTTACCACTATTGTTGTAACAATTTTATTTTTGTAATTTCTGTATTTATTCAAGTATTGAATGAAATGAGAACAAGCATGTTATTCTCTTCCATCTACGTCATCTTATTTTTTTGTTTCAACCCCATCATGACTATTATCAAGGTCCAAGAGCAACTTATCTTGTTTACAACCTTGACTTGGTCATATTTCTAATTCTTGTTTACAACCTTTGATTGATTCCAATAAGATTGAATGTATGTGTTTAATGATCATTGTCATGTTTGTCCTCTTGTCAGGTAAGTTCATCTCTCATTTCCTAATTGAGCTATTTCTATTCACAACCCCTTCGAATTGGTTCACATTTACATAGGATATCAAACTCTGTCATTATTATGAGCTCATTATATCTTGATCATAGTTGACAACTTTAGTTGATCAACATGACTTGATGAGGTATAAAGTTGAGACATTTTTATATTTTACAAATTATTTTTGCCATGATACCTCTATCCTCTAAATTCAAAGTAACAATGGTGTTGAATTTTTCTCTAAGAAAATACTAGTTTTTCTAAACGAGAAAAGGATTCTTCATCAATATAGTTGTGTTTCAACCTCTCAACAAAATAGGGTTGTTGAGCGCAAGCATCATGATCTTGCTTTTCGATTTCATGCAAATTTACCATTAAAATTTTGGGGTAATTGTATTTTGACCTCAAGCCTTAGCGAAAAAGACACCGTAATTAGAGATGATAGTGGACCGAGGGAAAAACGATGGAGGACATGAAACAGGGTTGGGGGTTAAAATCAAAACCCGTGTGGAGATGGAGGGTGGAATTTTGATACAGGGCGGGGGTGGAAACCTTGTCCCCCACCCCGGTCCACTACCATACCTAACCACATCATGACTATTATCAGCCAAGACAGAGACTGTAAGTATTGTAAGCAGAGCCATTGTAGCTTGGTCTCTAATCCTAGAGGTTGTTTCTTAGTTAAATATCAAAAAATAAAATTATTTTTATTGACATTTTTCAAATATACCATATTTTGAAAGTGTAAAACCCGAAAATTTTTGCTACCAAAATTTTTGTTTATATTATAAAATATTTCAAATTATGCAAATTGGGCCTAGATCCACATTTCGGATCTAGGACCCATAAAGGGGGTAATTAGGATTAATTGATTTAAATCTCGATTTAATAATAATAATAACAATAAATAAATAAAATTTAAAGTTTTTAAATTTAATCCGAGGATCCACAGTTGGATCCAACTTGTGGATCCATATTGGTTGGGGGCGGGTTACGTGTCTCAGGTCCGGACCCGAGCCGCGCCCTGTAGCAGCCTTTTTAAAAGATAAAGGGAAACCCGATAAGGGTTGCCCGATAAAGCTAGATCTGAAAACAGAAAGGGGGGCAGGGGGTTACGCAGAGCGTAACGACCCCGCGCCTCTCGGTAGAGGAGGGGGGGGGTCTTGGCCTATAAAAGGGAGTGGAGAGGGGGCCCTCTTCACTTGTCTCTCTCTCTCTTCCCTCGTTTCTCTCTCTCCCCGTCTCTCTCTCTGTCTGTGTGCGCGCACCGGAGGAAGAAGAGGTCGTCGGCGAGCTGCGGCAACTAGCAGCTATCACCAACCTCTAGCGAGCTCCCTGTCACGGCAGCAGCAAGGAGCAACCCCAGCCGGCCTTACCCGCGTGATTTCAGCCTTCGATCGCCGGAGAGATCGTCGGAAAAGTCGCCGAGAAACAGGTACGATGCTTCTTGGATTTCGGGTGAGGGATCGAACATAGGTTTGATTCCATGTGGGGGTTTGAGGGTAGGATTTGGGGTTTACATCAACCCTAAACCTAAAACCCCAAATCAGTGATTTGGGGGTTTGGGATCTTTCCTAATGAGGGGTGTTTTCTTTTGTTTTTGTTGGATTTCTGGAAAAAGGGGCGGCTCAAGAGAAGCTATGGCATTATCGATTTTGGTTATTGTTATGATGAGGCTGTTACACTTTTGTTCAAAGGGTCGTTAGTCATTCAGTCCTAAGAAGATAGTTCTTGTGATAATGCTGAAGTATTCTTGTGTTAAAAGCCATTTGATACTGTTTAGTTGAATAAAATAAATCGCTTCATTTACACGTTAGTTTAGACATTAAGATGATGTGGGGATTTTCACTGGGGTCGTCGACCACATGGCCAGCAAGGTGGTTGAGAGGGTGCTGAGACAAAAGCACCAGATCAAACCCCATTGACGCGGGTATGTCAGTAACTTTCAAAAGTGGGTCGGATTCAGGTTCTTGGTTAGGATCCATATTCTGGGAAGGGATTTACGTCAAGGTATAAGATCCATAGTCGTGGGGGTTCAAGTTGATTGTGGTTTCAGCAAGTAATGGGTCTATGTGAACCCATGTTGGAATGCCATTACACAGCTCAATGTGTGTTCGGTTTAAGACTTAAAATTGTGTATATTGGCCTGCGTATTTTGCCTTGTATTCTTGTACTGAAATTTCACTGGACTGATAGTGAGACCGTGACCTGTCAGAATGGAGTTTTCATTTGAGTCGAGCTGGAAATCATATTGTCCTTTCGCACTCTTGCTTCCTTTATTCTTTTTACCTGTGCTTGTTTATTACTAAACTAATGTCTTCATGGCATAGTTATACCAGAAAAGAATTTGTAACCTGTTGCATGTGAAGAATGATTTGTTTTGCTCTTGTTGTTTTCATTTGGGGTTATCAAGCCTCAAAAATCTATTTCAAATTTTGTCTTGTAATGTCATACTGTGATGTGCCAAATAGGAGGACATCATTATTAGGTACACATAGCCGACCTCCACTCTTTTGTACAGTTCCCCATTCATATTTGGTAAATTGGGCACAATTGTTATCATTAGAGCATGGGTTCATTAGTATTTTTCTGTTAGGCAATCTATTGACATTAAATGAATAAAATGAAGCATGACTAACTAGTTATACTTGTTAGTAATCATTAATGGGTCAGTTGAATATCTTGGTGTATGTTAAATTTTGGTTTAGACATGTTGTATGTGTGTTAAATCCACAGGGGCTGGTTTATGTTAAATTTTGGTTTAGGCATGCTGTGTTCTATGAACATGATTGAGTTTCATCAGTCTGTGTTCTGAAAGTTTATGTTGAATTGAGTTTTGGTCTGAAAATGTGCAATTTGATGAATTGAAGTAAATTGAGTTGTTCTAAAGTAGCTCAAGCTGGTTCTTGAGTGTGGTTAAGCTCAAAGTTTGTAAGATGTAGCGTGGGATCATTGCAACATAACCTGAAAATTTTCAGTTGTGTATAATAGTGTTCATGTCACACTGTTTAGGGATGATGGATACATAAAACTGAAATTATATATATGGAATGTATCTTGCTTGTATGTCTCTAGTTGAACATTATATTTTTGTCTAGAGTCCACGTGTTATTTAAAAGCTTGTGTATTGGATTGTATGGAAACACTTGTCGTGGAGGTTTATGCTTTCACTTGACTGTTATGATTATAGTACGCATGAGTATGAGCATGATTCAATTATTAGTAAGTCTTCTTGAACCTGTACGCTTGATTATTGTGTGAAATGGTACATGTACACTCACACACTCAAAGAAGACATGGATTTGGTTAATGCCCATGTGTGATGTAGGTAACACACACATATTGAAAATGCATATGAATGAATTATGGCATGCATATGTTTGGGTTTATATTTGCATGAATATATATGCTTTTTAGCATTTTGACTTAGTGTTATAAATGAAACACTATTTTGGTTTTATTATGTGATGCACCGACGACCTAAATGGACCATTACCGGCCTAGAGAGCCGTGAGTTTGGTTTTCTTTCACATAAGTTTTAACTGCATCACTTGAATCACATAAGATGGTTTGGCACATTACTACACTGTTCTAGGGGTTTATACGGGCTGGAGTCCCGAATGGGTCCCCGCAAGGGAGGATGCGGTTTTTCACTTTACTTTTGCATATGGTGTTGCAAACTTAAAGAATTGACTCAAATAAAAATATAATAAGAACAGTGTAATATACATTCTGGGATATCTCATCTGGAGTATGAGAATCTTGGATATCCGGTCTTGGGGAGACTGTGAGGATACAAAAACTCAGTGTGCTGTAATCTGTCTCCTGAACTCGATATTGATGTTCTTTCTCCTGGCCACGGTTTTAGGGAGAGTCCGCCACTTTACCCGGGAGTGGTGTGTTTGACACAACTATTGTTTATGGTACCAAGGAAGTGACACTTGTGGGCGTGGGGTGTCCCTTGTGTCCCCGACATTAGATGTGGAGGTCTAATGTTCCGATGGATGGTGTTGTTTCCTGATATCGGTCGAGGGCTAAGTTGGAACCCAGTAATAAAATACAAATTGTGTGTTAAGCTATCCTGGGAACCTACTTGACCTCGGGGATTATACCCGTTTGGTGTATCCGCCGGCAACGGTAATTAAAAAGAGAAACTTAAGGTTGCGTGCATCTAATAGGGCATGCATATGGAAAGATGAAACTTAAATGAAAGATAACAGAAGAAATCATGCATTGCACATAATCATGCATTTTTCTGTTATGCATTAGATCATGCATGTTTGAATGATTCTTGATATCATGACATAATTTGGTGGTAGCATATGATTTACTTCGTGAAATCATGCTGCAAGGTTTGATTATTTAGTTCCTGATATATGGTATTGTTTTACTATTCTTGACTGGTGGGCATATGTAATTATCGGTAGTTATGGATATTTGAATGCTGTAAATTTTATATCTGCATTCACTCAAATCATTGCATGAAATCGTATCCATGTTCTTTCTCTCACCTGGTTTCTTTAGAAGTAGATGTGCTCAAAATTTCGGTTCTGACACTCTACTTTGTTGGTTTTTCACAGGATATGGTGAACAGTGAAGTTGGACATGCATCTGGGGATGGATGAGAGTCATACTTGAGCCTGACCGCTTCAACAGAGGACAAAGTGGATCTTTTTAAATTCTTCTTGCTTCTTTCCAGTTGTCGCTTTATTTTCAGTTGAATAAAACCTTGTCTTTGAATTTTTCTTACTCATTAATAAAAGAGTTTTAATTGGTTGATATGGATGATGATTGCAACTTCGTTTGTGGTGGTTGGGCTATCCAATGGAAAGTGGAACTGTGAGGACCCCAGATCTCTGGGAAGGTTTCCGCATTTAAAAAAAAAAATTATTTCGCATTTTTAAAGGGTATGGATTGGGGTCGTTACAGAAAGCTTGTTGCATGGTCACCTCTAGGGGTGACAATCGAATCGGGTTGGCGGGTCAGCATACCTCAACACGAACCCAACCCGTTTATTAAACGGGTTTATTAAACGGGTCGGCTGTGGCAAACACGAGACCCATTTATTAAACGGGTAACCCGACACGATACGGTTAACCCGTTTAATAAATGGGTTGGGTCGGGTAAACGGGTTGACCCGACCCACCTAACCCGTTTATTAAACGGGTTGGCGGGTTGGCATACCCCTAACACGAATCCGACTCATTTAATAAATGGGTTAGGCGGGTCGACCCGTTTACGACACGAGCCCGTTTAAGCACAACCTGAACCCGGCTAAGAAGCGGGTTGGCGGGTCGTGTCAGAAATTGCCACCCCTAGTCACCTCGTGCTTTTGCATAGGAAAATCAAAATGGTAGCTTATGAAACAAAACCATCTTTTCTCCAATTTACCTAAGCTAACCCGGATCCAACAAAACCCAATAGTAAGTCTGCGCTATATTCGGGTCGGAGCTCACGACTCACGAGCACTTGGAACCATAATAGCTGGTGAGAAGGATAATTTTGTCATTTCGTGAGAATTTCGTCGTCTAACGTTGCTGATGTGCAGGGATACCTTTGTAATTTCTCGCAAGTTCTAACGTCTCTTTTTCAGAGGGCTGAAGATTCAGAATCTTAGGCGAGTCAACAGTTCCCGAAGAGGGCATTTTCGTTATTTAGTGGGAAATTTGAAGGGCTTTTGGTAATTCTGTCTCTTAAGGATGTCGCCACGCCAACGTCCTTCTTTGTAGAGGAAAAACCGTTTCAAGGGACAGTTTTCAAAAAGATCGATGACTAATTACGTAATTGCCTATGAATCATGAGTTTGATCACCAGATTACCCCTACCCACTACCCGTCAAGCGTTAAGGTTTTCTCAGTTGACAAAATATGCCCCAGAGGATTCACTTATTTTCCAAAATGGTTTTATGTTGTATTTCTTACTAAACCTTTACTTTGTCTTCTGTCGTGGCATGACTGTAATTTGAAGGCGGTGAACAAGTTTGGTCATTTTAAAGGACTCTTTTGTCTTTAATGATCAGAAGATGTATATTTTTGGTAACTTTCCCAGGTTTGTGGGTAACAGGAAGGGAAGGAGATGGGTGGGCTATGGTCAGTTGGTCACAGAGATCCATTTTTATATGACGAAAATACCCTTAAATGCTCCACATTAAATTTATGATCCTCCGTTTATTAGGAATTGCAGTCGGATAGTTAAGAGTGTCGATTCCTTGGAATTAGTGGAAGGTGTCAACGTATCGGGTATGATCCAATATCCACACGTTACAGATCCGAAAGGGTTAAGGTTTGATAACAAAGGAATGGGTATGATTAATTATATCAGACTCGAGTCTGACACAAGTTTTGATTAGGACTTAGGAGTAGGGATGTCAATGGGTCGGGTTTACCCGGATCCGAACCGTACCAAACCCTACAGGGTCCGGGTATGGTGATAAATAAGAAGACCTGATTAAGACCCAGGTCCAAACCAAAAGGTCCGATTAATACATGGAGCCATGTAAAATTTGTGAAATTTTATACCAGACCAGAGTTCTGATTACCTGCAAATTTTCAATGTAAAAATGATAAAAATAGTATTTTATCATGTATGGCCAGGGTCGGGTTCATGTAGTTCTTATCGGGTCTGGGTATGGTTTCTCTTATGGTAGGTCCAATTAGACTCGGGTCTGGATCTGATACCATACCCAAAAACCAGGGCAAGGTTGGGTTTCACGTGGGTCTGAACCAAACCCGATCTGTTGACACCCCTATATAGGAGGAGTATAATTTTTAATTTAAAAAATAATATTTGATTAGGTTTGGTTAAAAAAAACACAGAGAAAGTAACATAATCCCAAATTGCCAAATCTTCATTTCTCTTCACGCCTTGAATCCAAACAAAGATTAACAAGAGTAAAAGAACACTGAATTGTTTTAAATTTCAGAACTAGTCTTCTGAAAATGGACTTTGTGATATCCAAACAAGCTCTAGAATAAAATTGTGCAGTTGTGACCAGCCTAATCACAACCTAACCTGTGGGTGTCAATGAGTCAGGGTTGACCCAGACCCGCCCCCGTACCAAATACTATAGAGTTAGGGTTCGGTGATAAATAAAAAGGTCGGATTTGAATCTGGGTATGACCCGAAGGATCCAATTAATACATGGATCCGGGTATGGTTTGTAAAATTTCATACCAGACCCAGTCCTGACCCGAGCTTCTGACTAAGATCCATAAATTTTCAATGTAAAAAATATAAAAAATTTATTATTTTACCGGGTATAGTAATATATCTGTGTGCATTATGTTATATTAAAAACATATTTTTTAGATATTAAAATGTCTAGATATACGTGCACTCGTATCCTACTTTTATGAAAATATGTACTCATCTCTCGAATCTGTATCGTACCGTGTCTTTGTCTGTGTCCATGTGACACCGTCCATTGTAGTGATCCCACCTACGAAGAGGACACGGCGTGAAACATTCTGCCTTTAAAACCTTGACAGAACCGGTTCCTTCCCTATATGCAGGGACCATAACAAAGGACACGTGTGTGGTGTGGATCCAATATCACCAGATTTCAGTGATACTGAATAAGACCCGATCTCTCCTCATTTTGTTCGGTCATCCGGATCTTAAAATGGTGTGTCACTGTGATACCTGTTGTAACCTTAATGATAAAAAGTTAAAATGGTAAATTATCGGCAGCCAAAAACCGGTGAGAAATAGAAATTTTTTGAAAGCTCGTGTTTTTTTGGCAAAGCATCAGCAATAAAAATATAAATTATTTTTTATAAATAAATACAAAATATGTAAAAAGAGAAAACACATGTTTTTTTGAATAAAATAGCTGATAAAAACATAAATATAGTGTTTAGAACGTGATATTTATGCTTCTATGAAAAAAACTATGATATTTAGAAAATATTGAGAGAAAGTAAAGTTTAAAACTTTCAGGTAATTTCTCACAATATTTTCTCGAGTTTTAGATAAATCTTGTGATATTTTTTTAAATAAAAAAAACTGATTGTTTTGCAATGAATAACTGATAAAAACATAAATACCGTGTTTAAAACATGATATTTATGCTTCTACAAAAAAAAATCATGATATTTTGAAAATATTGTGAGAAATAAAATTTTAAAACTTTCAACTAATTTCTTGCAATATTTTCATGAGTTTTTTTTACAAATCTTGCAATATTAGTCACGTTGGTTCTAACCCACTTTCTTTTTTCCTTGTTCTTTGATTATGTGATTATATATATATATATATATATATATATATATATATATATATATATAGAGAGAGAGAGAGAGAGAGAGAGAGAGAGAGAGAGAGAGAGAGACGTTTGGATCCGATTGGCATGTATGACAAAATACCTAAAAATTACAAATATTATCTAGATTTACACGCGAAACAATTAAAATTCATTTTAATGTAAGAAAAACGATAAAGGAAAAGGGGGCGCCACCAACACCCCCACCCTCAATCATTCTTTAGAGATGACAGTGAACCGAGGGGAAACGGGGCCCTGCCCTGCCTCGCCCCATTTGGACTAGGGATGGAAGACATGAAGCGGGGATGGAGGATAGGATTTTGAGACGGGACGGGGGTGGAGACCTTGTCCCTCGGCCCCGGTCCACTGCCACCCTAGTAGAGGTTGGGCTTGTGAAAGTCACAAAAAGGACAATGTTGATACATAAAGTGAAAAAGAACATATGGGTTTTACATTGAACCAATTTGTGTCAGTTCAGTAAAAATTTAAAAATAATAACTCAAGGTCCGAAGATAAAATAATTATTGGCTGTGGGAGAGAATTCCAGCAACAGTATGCTGGTATTATCTGTTGCTGAACTTTCAATGAGTGGATCCGGATCTAAATCCAAATCCAATGCTGAACACAGAGTAGAATTCTATATCTTGATATGGTCTGACCTCTATGATGCTGGATCTATGAAAAATGGGTCAAGTGCATTGGTTTTCATGCAAAATAAAGAAAATAGGTTGGGTCAGGCTCAATTTTCATCCCACTATTTATAATGATTTTTTTTATTCCCACTTCAATCCAACTTAACTTGACATTATCTGTTCCAAATCCAACCCGATTTTGGTAATGGATTATCTGAACTTAGTACTATGAGTCAGATCTAGTTCTGAACTGGGTTGGGGATCTGACCCGTTTAATTTCATCCCTACATGCCATGATTGAACTTGAGTTTGAATGGTATCCTTGGGGTTAATTTGTCATCGTTACTCTATTTATTATGTACTATTTAGTACATCCTTTCATTCATTTGTAACCAAATAGGTAGGTGATGTACAATTACTGTATGGGAGTATATTCCATCCATAGATAGGAAGATTCATCTTGATAAGGTATGTTTGTATAATTGGTGGGGTCTACCTAACCCCAGCTTGCCTATCAAAAAAGAAAAAGAAAAAAAGAATGACCTCTTAATTAGGTAGTTTTGTGGTGCTTATGTTGGCAAATTTATATGATAACAAGTATTAATAATTTTTTCAGCAAGTGGTAACCACAAGAATTACCAAAATGTCAAGTTAAGCAAAAGCAAGTATGACCCAAGGGGTGTGGGGTAGTGGGATGGGGCTTAGACCGTTTGACGGGCAGTCTAGGTTTAAATCTCATAAGCGTCACCCCCTGCATAAGCCAAAGCTCGGCGACTTCCTCGCGGTAAGCCCTTGGAGTTTATGTGGGGACTATGCCTCTTCGCGAAAATCTACAGTGCAGCACCACTCCACGTATGAGTTAATGGCCGATAGGCCACCATTGCAACTCAGCAGATCCAGTGATCGGGCCCGAGTACTTTGGGAATTTAGGAGACTAATGAAAGTTTCATTCAAAACCATGTGAATCTTGCCTAGGTCATGAGTTGTTCTAAAAGTTTTGTCTCTCTTGGTCTAAAAGTAAGTAAAAAAGCTACCTAAAAGTTAAAGAGCAAAGCGATCGATTTTAAGTCTTTTATTCCACCGCTTAATCTCATAGATGAGTAGATGTCACCGCTCCTCTATTGCTAACAACACTATAACTAAAAAAGAGAAGCACACAAAGCCAATCACACATTTTTTTTAAAGTTTAAACAGCGAAAAAAAAGCAAGCAAAAGAGTTAGGGAGCGAAGTGACCTTCGAATATGAAACAACTAAATTTATATGGAGATTCAAATCAAAATCGAATGCGAAACAACCAAAAATTGCAAAAGCTCTATCCAGGATCCGAGCAATTCATGGTTGTTCTCCATTAATCTCCATATATTTAGTTGTTCCGGATCCGAACAGTTTTGCATCTCTAGTTGTGGTAGTCAAGATCCTTGTGATAGTCAAAATTGAGATGGAAGTGGGGAAGTGTGTTTTTTTTATTTGTTTATTACTATTTCTTGAAGGCTACTTGTTGCAAATATTAGCTTTCACTTTGATTTTAAACAAGAAGGAATGTACAAATAAGATTCATAAAGCCAATCCCATATAAGTTGGAAAACAAGTATGACAACAACAAGTATGAAAAATATAATCTTTTATTTTTTCTTTTCTATTTTCTTTCAATAATCATGCTAGAGGTTGCCCCCGATGAGATTTTATCACAATACCCCTCAATTAAGTAAGCTCTAGCATCCTTCCATGGTGCGAATACAAAACATAATGTATGCGGTCAATGCCATGCATAGTGACAAAAGTTAAAAACGTCAAAATATCATTTTTCAAAAAACTCGTGAGAATTTCAAATTTTTTCATAAATCTCATATTTTTTGGCAAAATATTGGCAATAAAAAAATAAGTTAAAAATATAAAAATAATTTTTATAAGAAAATATTAATAAAAATTATTTAAAAATAAAAATACATGGATTTTACATGATAAATAGCACATTTAAATCATGGTATTTATGTTTTTTCATAAATCTTGAGAGAAATTACCGTTTTAAACTTTCAAGCAATTTCTTGCGATATTATCACAAGATTTTTCATAAATCTCGTGATATTTGTCACTATGATGCCATGTGGTGGGCTAGAACTCAATAAGATTCCACTATTGATGTGATCTAAAATTAATTTTCCTTTTAATTTGCCAAGATTTTATGGATAAAAAACATGAGAAAAACCTATAATTAAAATGTCTTGATATTTTTTTAACCCATAATTTACCATTTAAAACGTTTGTCACCACAACAAAGGTGAAAAGGTCAGGGGAAATATGATTGCACAAGTATTTGTGCATTAAGCACCTGATCACCCTTCATCTTGGGAACAGGCCTGTCAGTTGTGGGACTCAAGGCTTGATGGAGGGCAATGAGGTGCTTAATGCACAAATTTTGTGCCATGTGATTGCACTGGATCCCGACTCCAACAAAAGGGTTAGCGTAGTTGGAGTGACCTTAGACTCTCGTGGGCAGTAATCCTTTCGAAGCAAACTGTCTCAAAGAACAAAGACCTGGCTGCGCGTCTATGCCTAACGTACTTCCGGTCACTGTCTTGACAGTGTAAAAACTTGGTGGAGCTTACTCTTACCCTTAGAGAGTCGCCATGCTTCAACTTGTAAAGGGTGACGACACCCATAGGATTTGAACCTAAACTGCATGCCTAGCAGCCCATCCCACTATGCCAAACCCCTTTAGGGTTTGTTTCAGTAGGTTAAATATGGCAAAAAAATTGTTTGTCACATGGCAGTGGACTGGGGCTGATGAGGGGGACAAGGTCGTTACCTTCGCCCCCCTATCAAAATTCTGCCCTCCATCCCCGCCTTCATCCCTGCACAGGTTTTGATTTTAACCTCCATCCCCGTTTCATGTCCTCCATTCTCGGTTCAAACAAGGCGAAGTTGGGGTGGGGCCCCATCCAAAAGAAGGAGGTCTAACCATCAAAATGTATTTTAGTTATTTTACTAACAGAGATTGGGAACAGGGCGAGGAGAAACGTGCCCAAGTTTTGATTTTAACCTCTATCCCCGTTTCATGTCCTCCATCCCGATCCAAACAGGGGAAGGCAGGGCAGGCCATGTTTCCCCTATCCACAGCCATCCCTAGTCATCACCAATCAAACCATAGTCACAAAAAATGCTATGGCAAAATTTTCAAATATTAATTTAATCTTCAAAAAGCATAATATTTTAAAAAGTTAATGTTATATTTATATTTAATTTTCATATTTTTAATGTTCTTATATTTTGAATATTTTTTTATATAATTTTAAATTTTAATTATACCGATATTTTCTTCAAAATTTTCTGAAACAAATCAAATTTTAAGATTTTGCTTTCCCGAGAATATCCTGATAACGAGATTTGTAATTATGGATCAAACCAACTTAGAACTTGAAAGATTGCCTGGTCCCAAACAGAGCCAAGCCTGCAAAAGTGGTTTGACCCAAGAGGGCTGAACAAGAACAAATAAAACATCGTAAAGAATTCGAAGCGAAATCGACTTCGCTTCTATTCAACGCCGAGTAAAAACTAAAAACTACCGTTTCCCGCTCTCTCTCTCTCTCTCTCTGCGAAGATTATAGAGAGGAGTAAGAAGAAGAGGAACAAGGAGAAGAGATTGGAAGAGAGAGAGAGAGACACACACAGGGAGAGGATGAAATACGTGTTGGTGACGGGGGGTGTGGTGAGTGGGTTGGGGAAGGGCGTGACGGCAAGCAGCATTGGGGTCGTCCTCAAAGCATGCGGTCTCCGCGTCACCTCCATCAAAATTGGTGCCCACCCATCTCGTTTTTTTTCTTGCTTTTCCCCATATTTAATCAATCATACAAACAGTGTTAAATTTTTCATTGCTTGGATGTTGGAATGGGAGGGATGCTGCTTTTTTTATTGATGGGTGTTGTTTTTTAGATCCATATTTGAACACCGACGCTGGAACCATGTCCCCTTTTGAACACGGAGAGGTCTTTGTTCTCGATGATGGTGGCGAGGTTTGGTTCCTCCTTTTTAGATTTCTTTTTTAATACTGCATGAGTTGCTAAGTATCATGCCTTTCTGTGGCCTAAGTTGCTTGTTTTGTTTATGAGTCGCATAAAAGTAGTATAATTGTGTAAAAAGAATATTCGTCTACTGGTTTTTGTTGTTGGGTGGTTCTTGAATTGGCGTGGTTTAGGAGTGGATTTTTTGAGGTTAGTGTGGTTGGTCATGATTTTATTGGGTGGGAAGCCTTTGATTTTATGTGGGGACTTTAAATGGTTGTATGATCATGGAGTTACATACAATTTCATGTGCAATTACTTTCTCGATGCAGCAGTTTTACGAGTTATCTCTTGTGGGTAATCTGCCTGTATATTTGATGCGCCTTTCTTGCACCCTATATCTATGAATTATCCATTTAAGAATCCTTCAGAGATGTGGGTTTCATTTTCTCAATCTGACCCCATATATGCATTCAGCGTGGTTTATTTAATGGGAAACACAACTTGACCGACACGTTTCCTCCAGAGATGTGGGTTTCATTTTCTCAATCTGACCCCATAGATGCATTCAGCGTGGTTTATTTAGTGGGAAACACAAATTTGACCGACACGTTTCAACGTAAATCTCCAAAAGTTTCAAGTTTCAACCATGCAAATTCAAGGCACTGTGGGCTGTTGAATTTTGAATCTTAGAAAAACTGTTTGCACATCACAGTGACACTATCCAACATTTGTTTCTTGCCAAATAAGTTATATAGATCATACATGTACAAAGCAATAAAAACTCTTGAAAAACCAGTGGGGTTCATTAGAGAAACGGGATCACGTGATTGGAGTGCTCACCTTTCCGACCAATCACAAGACAGTGTTGGCTGTGGCCCCAACAGAACATGGGTCCACCCTCCACAGCCAACACATGGAGAAAACTATTGGTTGGACAGGTGATTGGATGATCCCCTTTATCATTTGATCCCATATCTTCGACTAACAACATAACCAAATATTGACTCTCTTCTCCAAAGCTTGCCTATCAAATAGCAGTCTCTCTCTGTACACAAGTTTCTCTTTGTCCTAGATGTGGTCATATAAAATGGAGCATTTTAGTCTAAGAGTGATACTCATTTGTGATTTCATGTGTGGCATTTTTGTTAGTGTTGTTTGGACAATGAAGTCAATCAAGACTTCATGTGAAAAATGCATGCTTATGGAACAACTCTTTGACCTAATTGTTTTCTGCAGCCCACACTATACTATAGATATGGTTTGCTTTTGTAAGGAGACTTCCATGAGCATAAGCGTCATGAAATCTGATGATAGTGATCGTTTGCCACCTTAATTGCAGTCTTGCAGTGTGCACAGTGTACTGCAATGATAAAATATATAGTCAAGACTTAAACCTATTGTTTGATACTTTCACATCCTATTAGTGCGGTTACCTTGGTTCTCGGTGCTTATCTTTTAAATAGTTCACAGTGCATCTCTGTCTCTGCATACTTGTTTTCTCAAGCTTGTTTTTTGGCTTTTTGATTTTAATAGGTTGATTTAGACCTTGGAAACTATGAGCGCTTCTTGGATGTAACACTTACTCGGAATAATAATATCACTACTGGAAAGATATATCAGGTGCATATTCCATTGGCATGAAAGTATGCGGGAAGAAATTTATGTTCTGGAATTTCTAATGATTTAGTCAATTGATATTGAAATAATCCTGTCCTCAGTCTGTTCTGGACAAAGAAAGGAGAGGTGATTATCTTGGGAAAACAGTTCAGGTATGATTCTCTAGATGCCAAAGTACACATGATGTACCCCTGATAATAAATAGAATCAAATAACCACACTTTATATCGGGTAAGATGCACCCACAAATGTTATTTCTTTATTTTTTAGGTTGTTCCACACATCACGGGCGCCATCAAGGACTGTATTGCATCTGTAGCTGTCATTCCTGTGGATGGAAGAGAGGGTCCTGCTGATGTTTGTGTAATTGAATTGGGAGGAACTGTAGGTGCGTGATGGATTAGATTTCTTAAACTGATATTTTGTAAAATCTGTACACTTGAAATGCTTTCTTCACTGGTAATCCTTTATTCAGTGATATCTTTGTACTAATGCAGGTGACATTGAATCAATGCCATTCATTGAGGCCTTGCGGCAGTTATCTTATTCAGCCGGCGAGTGTTCTTTCAGTTTTCTATTTTTGTGTTAGGATAGGCTTTCTTCTGGGGAGTTCCTGTTCATTCATTTTGTTTGAATTTTTTGTGTTTTTAGCCTGGATCATTCATTTATTTGATTTGTTTTTACTTGTTAACTTATTCATCCTCCATCTCCACAAGTAGTTCTTCTTGTTGTTTATGGGAAAATCTGGGCCTGTATATTCCACATAATATCAATTGTCAGAAGACATTGAAGTTCAAGTAGATATTTACAAAAGCTTGTAGTTTCTGTGGTAGATGCAGTTCACAAAGGCCATGTGCTTGCATGCACTCTTGTATGTGAAGGTGGACCTGGTAGTTCACCAGCATTCTGATGGAGGAATTTATTTTTCTCAGGACAAGAAAACTTCTGCCTTATCCATCTGAGCCTTGTACCAGTGTTGGGTGTTGTTGGTGAGCAAGTAATTGTTCATACTTTTCTGTTTAACGTAACAATATTTGGAATGATTTTAAGATTCCTTTTGATTGACTTTATGTTTCTAACATGTGATATGAATATCATATTTTTGGAGATTTTGGTTAACATCACTTAATCATTTGAATAACTGCTTATGCAGAAAACTAAGCCAACACAGCATAGTGTTAGAGAACTAAGGGCTCTAGGACTGACACCTCAACTATTGGCATGTCGTTCTGCGCAGGTAATATTCTGTTAATTTTATGCCAGAGAATTTTTTATTTTGTATTTTTTGTATATTTATGTCATTGTTTGTTTACATTGTCTAGGTTATTGGTCAGTATAAATATGATAACTTGATCATAATATTGAAAAACTGAAAACAATGTCCCAGAGTAACAATGGGATTGATACTTTGAAGTCTATATTTCTATCTGTGCTCCCTTGTTCCTCCATAAATTTTACATTGCACTAGGGTAGATGACCTAGAACTTAAAGTCTACAAGTTAACCCTTTGATTTTGTCTACAGCTGTTCTTTTTCACTTTTTCATTTAAATACTTAATATTTTTCTTATGTCTTGTGTTCTTCAATCCCCTAAAACCCAGTACATTGTTCAGCATTCATTTTCTTCTCTTGTTCCGCAACATAATGCGTCCAGAGCTCCCTTGAACTCCTACATGGTATGGTTTTGTTGATATTTTCTTCAGTGTTTTTTTTTTGCTCTCTCTCTTTCTCAAAAAAATAAAAAAACCTGCGCATGTGTCTCTGGTGGTGGTGGTGGTATGTAGGGCTGCACAACGAGCCGAGCTAGCTCAAGCATGGCTTGGGTTCGGCTCGTTTAAACCCTACTCGGACTCGTCCAAGTAATTAAGCGAGCCGAGCTCGAATAGGTGTTTAAGCTTGATTAGCCCGATTAAGCTCGGCTAATATAGACATATGGGGACTACGTTTGGGATATGTAGTATTTTTGTTGGTTAATAATCATAAAACTCTCTTTTAGCTAAGTGGGTAACGTGTTTGCCGTGTATGTGTGAGGTCTTGGGTTCAAATCCCGCCCTCTACACAGTTAATTTCTTTTTTGTTAAATATAAGTTAGTGCATCTCGAGCCGAGCTAGGCTCAAGCTTGAACTCGAGCCGAGTTTGTACACAGCCTTTCAAGCTCGGCTAGATTTGAGCCAAGCTTTTTGAGCCTGAGCTCGGCTCGTGTGCACCCCTAGTGGTATGGGGGGATGCTGGTGGGTGTGTGGTAGCCTATTTCTCAAATTTGAATTATGTAAACATCTGATTGTCTTGTGAATGCTCTGGAGTTGGCCTTTTCTGAGTCACCAGAAATTGTACTAATTTCAAAATAATCCATCTTACCATTACTGATGCCATTAACAATAAAATTCTATTATCATGGCATTATTCTGTTCCTTTTTTTTAAACATTCACACTGCATTAGTACATTAACAATGCCTTAAAAGCATGTCGATTTGGAGCTGTCAGAAGTTTTTTTGTTTCCTGTTTTCATAATTTTCTACATTCAAGTATAGGTATGATTCTGTAGCTCATGTTATTGTTATTTTGTGTTATTAATGCATGACAATAAAGAAATTTAGTTTGTTGTGAGCTATTGCCATTATGTGGTAACTATGGCTCCTTTAGCCTCTTCCCCCACATAACTTTCTCCTTTTAGATGTTCTTATGTGGATTAGATTGGGTTCTTCTAAAAGCGAAACATATTTCTTGTTCTTTTTTTCAGCCATTGTTGGACAACACAAAGGAGAAATTATCACAATTCTGCCATGTCCCGGTACATGTTCATGCTCTTTTTTGGTGTTTTCAGTTGGGTGATTTTTCAAGTTGTTATCCTCATTTTCCTTTCATCCTTAGGCAGAAAATATTCTCAGTATACATGATGTTCCCAACATATGGCATATTCCCCTTTTACTTCAGGTAAGCAATTTGTACCTTGGCTAGATTTTCTACTTGCAAATTTAGGCATACAAGCATTCATGGGAAAATGTGTATACACACCAAGAATTCTTTTGTATTTTATAATGTACATTGTGTATGTATAGACAGCCAAGAATGCTAACCATTAATGCTTCTTTTAGAAATTTTGTCTTTTTTCTTTTTTAATTATAGGATTTTATTGTTCACAGAATCAAAATGCTCATAATGCCATCTTAAAGCAACTAAATTGTTTAAGGTGAGTCTCATGTTGCTAGTTGTAGCGGTCCTTCTTCTTTGATTTCTTGTCAACTACTAACTTCTACAATTTGAAAGCTTCTACTACATTTAAGAGGCATTACATTTGATGTATTTTCTGATGACTTATTTTTGAAGTCCTCTTGCAGTATTGCTAGACCTCCTGATCTACAAGAGTGGACTAAGCGAGCAGAAACCTTTGACAATCTCACTAACACAGTAATTCAATACCATTCAGAAGCTTATTTGCTTAAGGCGATACCATTGGAATTAGCTACTTCTACAATTAAATCTGTTTCATGATGTAAGAAATCATTAGGTTGTGTGATGGCTCAGGTAAAGATTGCTATGGTTGGGAAATACACAGGCTTGTCAGATTCATATCTGTCTGTGTTGAAGGTATTCTTGGATGCATATTTCTCTGATGGTTCCTATAGTATCCTCATTTAATTGAAGACTACATAATTTGATGTGCCTCATGCTTTTCTTAAAAGGAAACTGATTATGTGAAAGATCCCCTTCACTGCATCAAATGATTTGGTGGTTTCATTCTAATTCATCTTGTTTTTAGAGAAAGAAACATCAAGTCCATTAGTAAAATATATTTACAAATGAAACACGGCTAGTGGTTGCTGCATCACCTGTCTAAGTGTTGCTAAGATTTAGCAACACTTGTGACTGGATGCTATTTTATCATACTAATTTCTACAAATTTTAATAAGTGTTGCTAAGAGAGATGCACATCTGCATGTGCATGTGGTTGTGTGCTTGTGTGTGCAAGCGTTGCATTTGATGCAGCCTTGCTTAAACAAGTTTTCAAATGATAGTAAAGGCTTAACTTGTCTGCATATGGAGTGATGGCATTATTAATTGATAGAACTGGCATATTTAAAAAGTTCTGTTGATTATTTAGGACTTTTTTGGCTAAACATAATAACAGTAGATGTGGATGATGACACTTTCTTGTATGGTCTAAATTTTCTATCAAGCTAAGTTACTATGCATTGATTTTCATCTTCTGTTCAGGCCCTTTTACATGCTTGTATTTCGTGCTCCTTGAAGCCTGCAGTTCAGTGGGTTGCAGCTACTGACCTTGAAGATAAGAAAGCCAAAGAAGTATCAAATGCCTAAATTTGTGTTTGATGTAGATATTCTTTGCTTTTAAATATTTCCTTATGCTGACACGTGTTCTATATGCAGGCACCACAAGTCCATGTGGCTGCTTGGGAGACTCTAAAGGTGAGACCAGGGTAGATGGCAATATGTTATATTCCTGCCTAATAAAGTTTTATTTGTGAATATCTTTCTAGTCTCCACATGAACATATTGGGCTTTCTGTAACCTCAACATCAATTATTTATTTGCTTAAATGTATATGACTTCAGAATTCTGCTTGTGTTCTGGTTCCTGGTGGATTTGGAGACCGTGGAATAGAAGGAATGATCCTAGCTGCAAAGTTTGCTAGAGAAAACCGAGTTCCCTATCTTGGCATTTGCTTGGGGATGCAAATCTCGGTTATTGAGTTTTCACGTTCGGTCTGTCATCATGCTTTTCCTTGTTTCTGATGCATTAACCATTTCATGTGAGAATATGCTGTCATTATAGTACATATTACTAAATGTTCAGTCTAATGGACTCACTCAGGTGCTTGGACTGGAGAAAGCAAACAGTACAGAGTTTGACTCTGGTACACCTGATCCTGTTGTTATTTTTATGCCAGAGGTTGGATGCTTTATCTAAAGAGTGATGTGTTGAATAAAGAGGCACTATCTATTTCTAGGGAGTTTCTTGACTTCCAAATTCTCACATTTTATTTACAGGGATCCAGAACCTATATGGGTAGTACAATGAGACTTGGTTCTCGCAAGACATTCTTCTGCGATTATGACTGTATTACTTCTAAGCTGTATGTAATAAAACTTGAACAATATTAGTTCTCTGAATTGCACATTGTTTAGTCTCTATCAATGATGTTTTGTAATCCTGTGCATGTGCCTGGTTTGCCAAAAAAATTTATGTGAGTGTGTGTGGGTTAATCTTAGCTAAACTAGACTCTTTGTGCTTACAAATGTGTATCAAACTCATTCCATTCCTTCTGTCATTCTAGGTACAAGAATCCTGAGTATGTGGATGAGCGCCACCGCCACAGATACGAGGTTAGTCACAAAATTTAAGAGAGTTTTTTTTGTGTAACAAACAAATGTAAACTTTCAAGATTGTTTGCTATTTATGGTGGTTCTAGTTGAATATATTGTCATTCATCAAACACTGAAAAGCTCTCTTTTTTAGGTAAACCCTGAATCAGTTGAGGCTCTAGAAAATGCTGGCTTGAAATTTGTAGGGAAGGATGAAACTGGAAGAAGAATGGAGGTATGGATATGCAAAATAGTCTATCTTATGACCAGTTTTTTAGTTATATACTTTCATGTATTTACTGTTATCAGTAAAACACTAAGCAGATTTTAGAGCTGCCAAATCATCCATTCTATGTGGGAGTACAGTTCCATCCGGAGTTCAAGTCAAGACCTGGGAGGCCTTCCACTTTATTTACAGGTATCCTGTGGTATTGATAGATTCGGCACTAGTAGGTGAATTTAATTATCCTCTTAAGCATTGATATGATTCACTGAGGCATGGAGAGTGGCTTATGGGTGTTACCTTGTTTTCTCATCTTAAGAAACTTGTAGATTTTATGTCATTCATAAGATACCTTCCTAGAAAACTATGGGTGTGATGGTATCCTCTGAATGAAACATATCAAACTTCTCTATTAGGAATATCAACTAATATACTAGATTGATTGTGTGTGTGTGTGCACGTATGGAATGTATCATGTATGCATGTGCTATGCATGTACAGAGGGTGTTCTTGATGACCATGGTCTTTAGTTGGTGTAAGTTCACTAGTTATTTTTGCCCTAGTAATTAAATGATTTCCTTACAAAGTAATTGTTAGTTGTTCTTTTCAAATGTGAGGCATCAATTAGGGTGCTTGTTTTATGAACCTGTTGAAATTCTCTTGGTGGTCTTCATGCATGAAACCACTATATTCTTTTAAATTTATTAAGATCAAAAAGAAAAAAATGTGGTTAACTTCTTATGGTGCATTTGGATGCTTTGGATCTCGACTGTCAAGGTTGGGCCAGAGATACAGGGTTTTGAAGTTTGAATATCTCAAAACCATATCAAAACCCAAGCACATCAGAGGTCCTTGGATTTGAGACCTAGGCTCTCAAACGCACGACTCAAGGCTGTCAATGTTAACAGTTGTGTGTGTGTGCACACGTGAGCATGCATATGTGCATGTGTTATTGGTGTTTCTTTTGCATTTCAATTTCATGAAACCTAGGTGCTTGAAGTTGCAGTTTTGTGAAGGAGAGTCACTGCCTCATTCATGAAGGCACAAAAGACAAATCCGTGCAAGCATTTTCATGAAACTCCAAAGTAGTGACAAATGCGAGAAAGCGTGAAAATAAAACGTGTAGTTATTCCTACTAAACAAAACAGTAAGTGCTAATGTATACAGAATTCTACAAGAAGACTGGCTTTAGTGCTGCCTGAAAAAAGGAAGGAAAAATTTAAGGGCTAGTTTTGGTGTTTATCGTTTATAAATAAAAGAGTGACAAGTTGCTGCTTAGGTTAGTGGCATGAGGTCGTGAAATTCGAGTATTCATATGGTATTTTGGATGTTGGACAACATCTATTACCTTTCAATATATTAAACTATGATGGTTTAATTCGCATGCAAAATTCCATTTATCATTTCTTGTTTTCATGTGAACTTGGTTCTTGCTAAATTAGCATTACTAATTCCCCATCTGAGGCATAAATTAGATAAAAATGGAAGGCATGTCTTGATTGCATGTCCCTCTGCTTTATCCTTGGATATTATATTTACTTCAACACTGACTGTTAATGGGTGCAATGGTAGGTTTTATATTGGCAGCAGCTGGGAGCTTACAAGCATACCTATCCTAAGTACTCTGCTTCAGCCATGGAAAAAATGGGAAATCAACTGATTGTGTGGAATTGTATAACATTAGCGGCATCCCGGCTTATTTTGGGAAACTTCTAGGATGAAACATCCCGTGCTGACAAATTTCCAAAGTGAATTCATGACTTGCATTCCTTTTTTCTCTTGTTTAACCTTTTCTGTAGTGGTCTCTTTCTGGTTCAATAACCAATTAAAGATTTTTTACTTTTTCAAGAAGTTTTTGTTCCATGGAATCTGTTATCAGCTTCACAGATGATCTACTATTGAAGACTGAAGGCTGCTTAGATTAGTGGAAATTCAAGCTCTTATCTTCAATTATGCATGATGTCAAGTATTAAGACAATTGGGTTCTTAATTGGAAAAGTTCTGGTTGTCTGGATTTTGTTTGAGAAGAATATTATTACTGGATGTGATCATCATGTTAAATGGATGATTTATATGGTATGGTCTATATATAACAGATGACTTAGCTTCTGTAATTGCCGGTTCTGACACTCTTTCGCAAACATGATCTGCTACCAACCAATTTATTTACATATGTTCGAATGACCCCTTCTCATAATATAATGAGAATGTAGATAACTCTTCTGGTCCGACCGGTACGGAATGAACTTATAATCTGATGATGGAGTCGATTCCATGATTATAAGTTCCCCTTTTTGGTGGAACGGATCTACTAATTCTTTTATTCCAGTTAAAGTTAGTAAGAGGGATATTGAACTACTGACTTATTTAGGAAAACTCCAGATTGTAATATTTACCAACATTTCAAGGAGTTTGCCATGAGTGGTAGAATTTTTGTATAGGTAGCAGATGACAGCTAGTCAGTACAGTTAAGCTTACTGATACTTGCTCTTGTTTTATTTAGTTCATAATATTTTCTATCGAATCATTTGCTCATTGCTTGATTGCCAAAGGTAAGAACTTCATGAAGTCCGTTGTCATAAAACTCCAGGTCCCCCTTGTCCACCAGAGAGTACACCAAGCTTCTGCGTTACAATGAATGATGTGCACTCTGGGTTTCAAACTAGTGATGCGCCTTCAACTTGGGACTTAACTTGGGACTCATGGGCAAGGAGGAAAGATTGTTAAATACTTGGTGAGAGAGCCTTCTTGATAACAAAGTCGCAGGAAACTTGTTCACTGGTTGATCTAGCTTGGCCAGTGCATTTTTACTAAAACAGCTGGGGGCACCGAGATCAGAAAAGATGAAACAAAAGCAGATGAAAATAAAGAGACAAGGTGCTAATCATTGGAGCTACTTTTTCACATTTTTCGATAGGCATCCTCGTTTTTTTTTAAATTTTATGACAGAATTGTAGTCCATCTTGTTATAGGCTATGCCCACAAGGGTTCTGCTCATCCGGTAGGGGTTACTTGTTAATGTCACCAAGTTGATTGGATGTCACAAGTTCGAAAGCCACAGGTGGCATCCCTTGCCTCAAGCCAAAGCTGGGTGCTCCTTGGTGGGCAGAGGGTGGGGGTGGGGTTCCCTTGGATTATAAAAAAGAAGTTATAGGCTATGTCACGTAGATATTCCATTTTTGGTGTCCCTTTATATATCAATCATATTGAAAACTTCATAAAAATTGGCGTATCCTCATATTCATAGCTGTATCCATGTGACATAGGTTATAGGTAGGTATGGTTTGGTTGGGCTAGTCATTGCTCATGTAGACCTTGTTGGGCCCCAGGTTCTCTTGTGTCCATGGAATTGTGCAATATTTGGATGGTCATACCCAAAATATGTCAGCATTATTTTGCCATGTAATCAACACCCTTATGATGATATCATGTTTCCATAAGGCTAGGCTCAATGGAACAATGTGAAAGAGTTAGGATGAAAAAAAAATAGAGATCAGCGTGATAAAACTGGTCCTACAATCACTGCAATTCATTTCAAGAATGGATGGTTAATGTGATATCTCATAAATTAGTTATAGAGGTATAATCCTTAGTAATTTAGGGTAATGTAGCATGCCCCCTTTTGTACAATAAGGTTTATAGAGGCAGAGAAAAAGAATAGCCCTACTCATGGTGTGTGAGAAAAATACATAGACTCAGTGAAAACCATGAATCATGTGACACGCATACTTATAGTAAACCATCATGATCCCTTTACGTTAGTATTTGTGTGTGTGTGCGCGCGTGCTTGTGTCTTTGTGTGTGCCTGTGTGTTTTTAACTAGGCCAAGGGAAAACGCTTCATCGCCGATAGAACATTGGTAGGACTCTGACTGGTAAAACCTTGGGCCCCCTTTGCTCACCAGAGAGTACATCCAAGTTCAACTTTGTGGCCAGGAATGCATGGGTTTTGAACTGTGGTTGTCCCATGACAGGTGATAAAACATGATTGCCCCTAGTAAGGAAGGTGGATCCCTTGTGGCATTGTATGCACAAAGTGGCAGGAAACCTGCCCACAAGGGCTCCTCTCATCTGGTAGGGGCTTGTGAATGTCACAAAGTTGACAGGACATCACAAGTTTGAAACCACATGTGACATCCTTTGCGGCGAGGTTGAAGCTGGGTGTACTCCCCGATGGGCAGGGGGGACCTCAAGGGTCTTACCAACCGGAGGCCAGCCAATGTGCGGTCAGTGATGAAGGGTTTTCCCTTGGATTATCCAAAAAAAAAAAAAAATACAGTGGCAGGAAACTCTCTTCAGAGTCAATGGTTAATAACCATGGTTGCTAATTAGTCTGAATAATGACTAATTGAGTGAATTTTGGTAATAAATAATCCAATGTGTCTGCTTTTAATTTGTGTAACTATGGGTTAGATGGCCAAGTTTTTCTAGTACTCCTTAAGATAATTAGTATATTTGGGCTGAATTCAAATTGCTTCTTTTTATGTGGTTAAAAATATTTGTATTTGGTATTTATTTTGAATCAAAATCACAATTTTTCTAAATGGGATGTTGAAAGTCTGGACTTCTAAATTAAGTTAAAATATGCTCAAAAATTAATTTGAGGATAAGGTGATTAGGTGAGCATGTGTCTTAACCTATCATCTCAAGATAATCAAGATACATGCTGGTAAAGCTTGTTACAGTTTTAAATTGTACAAGAGTTGTGCTTTGTTTGATGTGTTATTGAGTCAATTCAGGAACTAGTTAATTTTAAATGAGAAATTGAAAATTTTAACAGTTCTCATGTTTTTATATCTTGAAAAAATCATGAATTTTTTTTAAAAAAATAGCATCAATTTTCATGATATTTCAAAAATATCTTAATATTGTCACACCGGATGTATACTAAAGGATGGACTGTGTCCACAAGTCCAAGTCAAAACCTAGATATAAGGACACCCAAGCTGAAGTATGCATCTTTTGTTCATGTTCTTAAGGATGTCTCCAATCACACCCAAGAAGACACAAGAATAAAATAAAATAAACCTTGATTTTCTGCTTTTTTTATGGCGATTATGTCTCACTTTTCTAAAAAATAAGAAAGGGATGGTATGCGTTTGATTTAAAATATCTTGCCATGGTTCCCTCTCAAGGATGCACAATAGTCAGCTCTAAGTCTGGTGTAATCTGGATTTGGATCTCATATAGTACCTGATTCTTATACCATAATCACATCCAACTCGGCAAAGTTTGTGACTAGGTATCAGTAGGGATGCACACTGAACCGAGCTGGCTCCGTTAAAGCTTGGCTAGGGAGCGTCCGCTTTGTAAATGAGCCGAGCTTGAATCGATGTATGAAGCTTGGACGAGCTATCGAGCCGAGCTTGCTCGACAAACTTGATAAAGCTCGATTTGCTGTGAACCAAAATATATATATATATATATATATATATATATATATATATATATATATATATATATATATATATATATATATATATATATATATATATATATATATATATATATATATAATATCTTTGCAAATAAATTCAACCATGCATTATTACTGTAATAGGTAGGGCGTTAGTCTTTCTTCAGAACATGTTGGGTTCGAATCCAGTCAAAAGACGTGTTATAAAGTTCTGATATGATATATGTTATTGGGTCTTAAAATCCGTAAAAACATGTCTAAGCACAATAAACTTTAATGTTGTGCATGTTTTTCTAATAAATAGACTATAAGAATTCATTTTTAGGGTTTAATGCATAATGTACATAATACCCTAGCATGCACGCACGTATGATAACTCTTTGATGCAAATGTATATTGGATCAAGGAGTGGAATCTAATCTCCTTGTGCATCGCGAGCAGGGTGCTTGTGAGGGTGCCGAGATGAAGGCACAGGATTAAACCCCACTGATCAAACTCCACTGACACATGGGTGTGTCAGTAGCTTTCAAAGGTGGGCCATGTAAGACAGGGTGGTCGTGGGGCCCCACCCAGGGTTTTTCTCTTTTTGGCGAGAACTGATACAATTGATATTGAGCCCAAAAATAGCAAAAATAGTTTTAGAAGACAAATGTATCAGCTAATCAAACACGTATTAGTACTAAAAGTTGTCTTAGAAAATTATGAAAAAATAATTTATCAAAACTAATTTGGTATCCCATGTGGTAAGCGGGGTCCTGTCTCAAACTGAAGGCCCAAGATCGAATCCCTCTGCCACATGGGACAGCTGTTGTCTTGGTAGGGGTCCGCCTAACCCCAGCTTTCCTTTCAAAAAAAAAAAAAAACTAATTTCACAAAATATGTCATCAAAATGGGGCCTAACAATTTTTCACATCACCTCGTACTGCTTCCTTCCAAGATTTCAATCATCTTCTTTTTTTTACTCATTTTTTTAGGGGATCCTTTTTTTCTCCTCATTTTTCCTTTATTGACATCACTACAAAAAAAACGTTAATTAGCGACAGAAATTTGGGACAAAAATAATCCATCGTAAATTTGTGACGGATTAGTTAGAGAAAACTAGCCGACCCTAAGATTGTAATTAGTTGCAGAATTAGTGACAAAAAAATTCTCTCTCAAAATCTGTCGCTAATTAGCAACAAAAAAATTCTGTCGCAACTTTGCGATGGATAAGCAACATAATTTTTCCGTCGCTACTCCATCACTAATTGGCGACGAATTTTGAGACAGATTTTTTCCGTCACTAATTTCTCTCATAAAACCTTAATGCGAGCCCTTTTCTTTCCCTTTTTGTTTCATCCCTCGCACGCAGTCGTCGCCCGTCACCCGAGTTCTCTCCTTCACCTCCTCCTTCTTCCCTCACTCCATCTTTCTCGCTGCCGTGTGCCACCGCCGACCACCGACCTCGAACCCTCACTCACCTTTTGACATTGTCGAACCCTCTTCCTCGATCGACCACCGACCACTGACCATCGAGTTCTTTCCTTCAATTGGACCCCAAACCCTCTCCCTCGCTCGACTCTCATAGTCGAACCCTCACTCACCTCGCCTGTCGTCTGCACCTGACGTCGGTGGTCTCCCTCTCACCGACCCCTTTTTAGGTAACCTCTCACCCCTCTCTCTTTCTCCTGTGTCTTCTTCTTCTCTTTCTTTTCTGTCGACCGAGTCGTTCTTCCCTGCTGGCAAACCATGGTCGGCCGCCAGTTTTTTGACAGGTCGGTAGGGGAGACACCCCCTGCCACCTGTAATAAAGTTTTCAACAGAGGCTTTGGGCCCCTGCCTCGTTCCTTCCGGCCGGTAGGGGCTTTGCCCCTACTGCCTGGGTGTTTTCGGCAAGTGGGGGCAAGGCCCTTGCTCCACTGGTTCCTTCTTTTTCGCCAGGGAGGAGTCAAGTTTCCTCCCTGTCTTCTTTTTCTTGGTTTTGAGGGAGGGTCTCAGTCCCCTCTCATTTCTCCTTCTTCGTAAGGGAGGGACCGAGACCCCCTCCCTCTTCTCCATGTCTTCATTTTCTTCAGTTTTGAGGGAGGGGCTCAGCCCCCTCCCATTTGTCCTTCTTCGTAAGGGAGGGGCCGAGACCCCCTCCCTATTGCTTGGGTTATGAGGGAGGGGTTCAGCCCCTCCCTCGTTCCTTCTTTATTTTCATTCGGTTGGCAGGGGGCAGAGCCCCCTGTCGTTGGTTCTTTCAGTCGGCAGGGGCTCTGCCTTCCTGTTGTTGTCTTTTCTCATCGGGCAGGAAAGGCGAAGCCCCTACTTGAATGGTTCTTTTGCTGACAGGGGGAGGGGGCTCTACCCCTGTCGTGTTCCCCTTTCGTCAGACAGAGCGGGGCGAAGCCCTCTGCCTATAACATTGTCTATGGCCGACAATCTTTGTCATTGCAGGTGCGTAGCAAAGTAAAATGCATGATGCTTAATGCTAAGAATCACATACGGCTTAAAATGTCATGCGAAAAGAAAGAAAAAAATGCAAATGCAAAAGCATGCAAATCGGGTAAATACTCGTGGTGAGTAAGTGATGCAAGCACATCACATGTTATTTACTTTCTTGGATGCAACACTTTTCTACTCACACACTCACTTAGTTGTGGATATCTAGAACTATTTTGCTGGAGTTTGGAGATCATGTTGAGTATGATTTGAATGTATGTGAATATAAATGCTCTTATTTGTGTAGTTCAGATTCCATGCTAGGCATGGTAGTAGTTAGCGGGATATTGGAGTGTGTTTGCTGCAGGTACATGTTTGACATTGTTGTGATATGAATGATTGAATATATTACAATGTTTGACATGACTATTCATGCTTGCATAAAGTTATTTTAGATTTGATTATGCATTTTATGTAAAATTGTATCAAGAAAACATGCTTAAATTGAATGTATCGTGTTTGTGAATGTGATTTCATCTTTTTAAATATCCTTGTGATGTATGTAAATATGATGTGATGATGTTACACACGAAAATATTGAATTATCAATGCATGCATAATAGTTATTAGAATTGCATTTTATGTTAAGATTGTTTGTGATAGAAAGGGAAAGAAAATTTGCCCATTAACTGAAACAAAAAAATTGCTCACCAACAATCACCAAACAAGAATTTCTAATAGATTTGTAAACCACATAGCATTCTTATAATTCTCTTTTAACTGGTTAGGATAATATCCGTAACATCATAATACAAAATGATTGCAAACCGTAAATGGATGTATCGTAGGATAGTTGATAATGAGGTATCACTTGAATATATGAATGGTGTTGACAATTTTATTGAATTTGCAACGGCAAGTGTCAGTACAGTGGATCCCACCGGTCGGATCAGGTGCCCCTGCACGATGTGTAAGAACAAGCGATTCGTAGAACCTCATGGCGTTAGACATCACTTATACAAGAAGGGTTTTGTGAGTGATTGTCAGAATTGGACCCTTCATTATGAAGAATTTTGGAACAATTTTGATGCACTGATGGATATGATGCATGATAATCCATATGTAGATTTAATATTTAATGCCGCAGAACCAAAACTGGGTTCTGCTATGGGTCCTAGCAATGTACCAACTGAGGTAGAGGAAGAAGCGGCAAACGATGCAGCTAGTAGATTTTATGACTTACTTAGAGATGTTGATGAGCCACTGTGGAATGGTTGCAAGAGTCACACTATCTTGTCTGCAGTTATTTAACTACTGAATTTGAAGTTAGAGTATAATTTGAGTCAATCATGTTTTGACCGTCTGTGCTCTATTGTGAAGAGTATGTTGCCCAAAGATGAAAAATTGTCACAAAATTTCTATCGTGTGAAGGTTATGGTCAACGCTCTAAGTACGAGGTATCAAAAGATAGATGCTTGTCCAAATCACTGATGTTGTATTTCAAAGATCAAGAAAATAGCAGATCATGTCTGTCATGTGGGCATCCTCGGTTCAAGCCAAAGATAAGAGGCAATGCTAGCACGAGGTCAAAAAAAGTGCCATACAAGTCACTCTACTACTTTCCTCTCACCCCTAGATTGCAACAATTGTATATGTCTTCGAGGATAGCTAAACACATGAGATGACATGCAAATAAAGTTCGACATGATAAAGACAAGATCACGCATCATGTTGACGCGAAAGCTTGAAAGTACTTTAATCGTACTCATCAGATCTTCGTAATGGAAGTGAGAAATATTAGGTTTGGTTTATGTACAGATGGATTTAATCCATTTGGGGGTAGATCAACCCCATACTCATGTTGGCCGATATTTGTTAGGCTTGCATGAAGTTATTTTTTATTTGATTATGTAACCATGTTTATAGAATTGCATATCATGTTACATTTCATGCATACTTAGCATGTACATGCACAGTTCATGCATAGTTATAAAACGGATTCATGTAGGACCTTTAAATCTTTACATTTCATGCATATGTCATGTTCATGCTAAGATCAAGAGTTATGTAACTGATTCAAATAACATTTTTATTTGTTAGAATATGGTTCATGGAGGTCACAGTGGTTGAGCACCTAGTGGTCGAGGACCAAGTGGAGGTTGTGGGACATCATTAGGTAGATGTCTTTGTATTATATTTAAATATATGCATTCATTATATTTTTGCTTATATGTTGATATAAAAATTGTTACTTGTTAATCATCTCTATAGGATCCCAGTTCATTGATAGTCAGTCTCAGCCTTTGTCTTCACGTAATGCTTCAATAGGTATATCATTTAAATAATTGTATACTTGATTAGTTTAAATGTGCATTATGTGAATTTCTAACTCATTGTTCTGTAGATGATGTTTCGCCTACACATGACCCACCTATACCAGCTATTCATACATATCACGAGACAACGCCGGATGCAGGGTCTTCTCAGTCTGACACATAATGACTCATTCAAATAGTGTATATCGATAGTCGACCGTAAGTATTTTATTGTCACTTGTTCAATACTTATTTTATAAATAGTGTATATCGATAGTCGATTGTTAATGTATATCAATTCATGTGCAATACGAGGTTTGAGCCACAATGGTTCATACAAGAAATTAGGAAGTCACTAGTTCAGCATCTTTCAGGACTGATCGCTCAATGGAAAGAGTACTCAAAGGAGGTGTTGGACAAATTATGATCATCATTCATGGTATATAATAGTTTATCATAGCTAATGTGTTTCATATTTAATTTTTTGTTATAGTTATGTGTACTAACTTTCTGAAATTATTTGTAGGCTTCGAATCGTTTTGCGACTACAAAGGAGGAGCAGAACGCAAGTCTAGTGTGACAAAAGTTGACTGCCAGCCGATTTGTCGACATGTTGCACAATATGAGGACTGCAGCAATAAAAGCAGTTGGTGGGATACATGATCAACTGCAGTGGAAGGGCCATGACCCTTCTACTATCAGGATAGATTATTGGGATGCAATGTGCGATAAGTGGGTGAGCAATGAATTTTGAAACCGCTCAGCAAAGGCTGCACAAAATCGAGCGACGATGTCCGATGCCCATCTACACACAGGTGAATCTAAGACTTTTGAGAGCCACCAGAAGAAAATGGTAACTCATCAATATATATATATATATATATATATATATATATATATATATATATATATATATATATATTGTCAAATTTATAAGTATTTCTGCATACTTTTTAATTGATTTTTTTATCATTTAACCTTGCAGGAAGCATAAAAAAGAGGCATTGTGCCTTACAAGGATGTGTTTGTTGAAACACATAAACATAAGAGCACGGGAGAGTTCGTATCAGAGAAGGCGAAAGCAACAATGGTATGTATTGATTGTATTAATAAATATTGTAATATACAAGTTACCATGAATTACATTATCATAAATATTGTAATTCTTAATTATGAATTCATACTGTAATCATTATTTTGTAGGAGTCATACGAGCAGTAGATGGTAGAGCGATATGGCGATGACTTCACTCAGCATCTGCCTTTTGATCCTGCAGAATGGGTGACTGCAATCGGTGAACCCAAAAAGGATTGTGTTCGGGTTTGGGAGTAACATGAACACCACACAAGTCGTTGCCTCCTGCAGTCAAGGCTCTCAAAGTTCTCTCGCCAACATCAACTTTCACCATTCGATTGACCCCGCTAGTTCTTGGGATGGTGTCCGCCAGCTTCTTCAAGACACAATGCATGACTTTTTACATGAAGTCATTCCCAACCTTATCCATAATGAGTTGTGCAACTTTTTTCGGGATAGGAAAACTTCGTCTGCATTCAACATGAGCTCTGGTGCCCGTCAGATATAAAGTTTCATGTCATTTGTTTTATATCGTTAGATTTCAAGCTAGTATATGCATGATTGAATACATATATGCATGATTGAATCACTATGAATTTTTTTGACAGCTTTAGAATACGTATATGCATGATTGAATAACTATACAATTTTTATGACACCCTTAAAACACATGTAAGCATGATTTCATCACTATGATTTTTTTTTTGACAACCTTAAAACACATATAAGCACAATTTCATCACTATGAAATTTTTTGACTGCCTTATAACACATATATGCATGATTGAATCACTATGAAATTTTTTGACTGCCTTATAACACATATATGCATGATTGAATCACTATAATTTTTTTTGACAACCATAGAAAACATATGAGCATGATTTTATCACTATGAAAAATTTTGACTGCCTTATAACACATATATGCATGATTGAATCACTATGAAATTTTTTACCGCCTTATAACACATATATGCATGATTGAATCACTATGAAAGTTTTTTGACAACCTTCCAACACATATGAGCATGATTTCATCACTATGAAAGTTTTTTGGCTGCCTTATAACACATATATGAATGATTGAATCACTATGAAAGTTTTTTGTCAACCTTAGAACACATATATGCATGGTTGAATCACTATGAAAGTTTTTTAACAACCTTATAACACATATATATATGCATGATTGAATTACTATAAAAGTTTTTTGACAGCCTAAGAACACATATAAGCATGATTTCATCACTATAAATTTTTTTGACTGCCTTATAACACATATATGCATGATTAAATCATTATAAAATTTTTTGACTACCTTATAACATATATATGCATGATTGAATCCCTATGAAAGTTTTTTGACAACCTTAGAATACATATGAGCATGATTTTATGACTATGAAAGTTTTTTTACTGCCTTATAACACATATATGCATGATTGAATCACTATGAAAGTTTTTGACAACCTTAGAACATATATAAGCATGATTTCATCACTATAAAAAATTTTGACTGCCTTATAACACATATATGCATGATTGAATCACTATGAAAGTTTTTTGACAACCTTAGAACACATATAAGCATGATTTCATCACTATGAAAGTTTTTTGACTGCCTTATAACACATATATGTATGATTGAATCACTATGAAAATTTTTTGACAACCTTAGAACACATATATGCATGATTGAATCACTATAAAAGTTTTTTGACAACCTTAGAACACATATAAGCATAATTTCACCACTATGAAATTATTTGACTGCCGTATAACACATATATGCATGATTGAATCACTATGAAAGTTTTTTCACAACCTTAGAACACATATAAGTATGATTTCATCACTATAAAAGTTTTTTGACTGCCTTATAACACATATATGCATGATTGAGATACATAACACATTTATTTGACAATCTTATAAACCATATATGCATGCTTGAATCACTATAACATTTTTTTGACAACCTTAGAACACATATCTGCATGATTGAATCACTATGAATTTTTTTTGTCAGCCTTAGAACACATATCTGAATTCTGTTAATTAATGTCCTTCACTTTATTGCTAGTCTATGTGTCATTCAACCATGTTACTTTGATTGCTTTAGATTAGGTGCATTGCATATAATTTATTTCATTATATTTTGTTTATCAATACTATCATTTTGGTTCTCTTGTAGGATGCTGGAGATGATCAACGTAGAGGAGTTGATGAAAGTATAGATGAAGGGGCAGATCGAGACAATGAAGAGGATGATGCTCCAAATCTTAGCGATGATTAGATTCATGCGTTGAATTTGTTTCACGTACTTGTTGTTTCAAACGAAACTCTTTGTATATGTTCACTTGTAACTAATTAGAACTTGGTGAGGATGATAGTGTGTTGTTAAATTTGTTTCACTTATAACTTGTGTTAAATTTGTTTCACCTGCTTTGTATATGTGCTTTTTATGTGTACTTTATTTTTTATACATAGGTTATATAAATTGTATAACGAGAATTTTTTTCTTGATATTTATATTTCAAACATTTTTTTTTTAAATTTATGATGGATTAGCGACAGATTAACGATGGGTATTATCCGCCGGTAATATCCATCATGAATTTAGCGACGGATTAGGGATGAATATTTATCTATCTCAAAAACTGAATCAGTCGATGTTTTGCGACAGAATGTAATTCGTCTAAATCTGTCGCTAAATTGGCGATAAAATTTAGCGATGGATACGTATTCATCATTAAATTTTAGCTATGGATTATCAACGGATATGTATCTGTCAGAAAACCAAATCAGTCCTTATTTAGCGACGGATCATAACATTCGCTAATCCATCATGAATTAGAGATGGAAATAGCAACAAATCAGTTCTGTTGCTAATTAGCAACCAAGAAATTATGACAAATGCTATCTATCGCTAAGTCGTCGCCAATCCGTCGCTAAACGGATTAGCGATGAATTATCGTCGGATAGAGTCTGTCGCTAATCCACAGAATTCTTGTAGTACATTGTCTCAACACTTCTAATATTTTTCTTCGAACAATAACATACAAAAAACTATTTTTTAGCTCAATACCATAACTGACTGTGAACTTAAAAAATATAACAAATATGACTAATTTACTGATTTCTTGACATTTTTGCTCTTTTCTTTGGATGAAATCATAGAGCTTGATTTTTTCAAGTAACAACTTACATGGCACCTAATTTTCCTAGGTGTCAGTTTACATGGTGCTCGATTTTTTCAGACAACAACTTAAACATGTGGTTTGATCAAAATGCTTAATTTTTTAGGCAACAAAAGGATAAAAAAATCAATTGGCCAGATTTGTCATATATATTTTGAGTTATAAATTGGCCATGTTTGCCATATTTTCAGCCTCGGCCACAATATGGAATTGTGCCAAAAGTGAGTGCCATCTACATCTTTGTCAGTAATTTTTTATTGCTAGAACTTCTATATACTTTCTAATATATTTACTTTTAATGTTATCTTTTTTTTTCAGAACTCTATTTGCTTTCTTATATATTTACTACATGCACTATTTTTTCTTGTTATTTTTAGTTACTCAACATTCAATGCCATATAATAATATCAGTGATCTTGCATTAACACTATTTTAAATGTAGAGACACTCGTTTATCACATAACATGTCACGAACTTGTCTAGGGATGGCAGTGCACCGGGGCGGGGGACAAGGGCGCCCATGTAACCTTCATCCCCAGTCCACCCCCGTGGCGGGAGAGACTTTGGACCTCCACCACTGCCCCGTCCCAAAATATGAATCCCCGTCCCCACCCCCGCCATGTTCCGCCCCATCCCTTTTCTCCTGTCTTCAGTTTGCTCTGGGAAAACAAAGCCCACAAGAGAAAAACAGAAAACTATACAGTTACTTCAAAAAACACAAAATTGAACAAAAACTCACTGGGAGTTGGCTTTCAAGCATGAGGAAAACATCAAAACAAGTCCAAAACAATCAAATACAATATACAAGAACAAGAAATAGTCATAACAAGCAACACACATCTTCTTCTTCAAAGCACAAGAAACCAAAAAGAACTGAAAGGAAAACAATCATCGTAAAGAGGAGTGAGAAAACAAAAGATGGTGATGAGAAAACCACATTACCTCATGAGAAGCAAGCGCTGAAGAGGCAGTTGGGAAGGAAACTAAAAGATGGGTGTCGTCCTTTAGAGCGAGGAGCGTCGGAAACTGGTGGAGGCATGGAAGATACAATGATGGAAAGAAAAAGAAACCCTTGAAGCGAGATGTGGAAGAATTGGGGCGGTGAAGCAAGAGGAAGGCTCTCAAATTTGAGCCCTTTGTGGGATTTCCTCTTCTGAGCCCTCTTCCCACACTCATTAGGAAAAAAAATACTTTCGGAGGTCCCCCTTTCCTTTTGGTGTAATTGCAAAATGCCGCACACCTTATCAAATATTTACTATGGCACCCACCAGGGATGGGGCGAGGCTAGGCGGGGATGTGGCGGGGCGGGGAAAAGTGTAAGTCCATCCCCGCCTCCATCCCCGACCGGGGATGGATTTTAACATGCGTCCCCGCCTCCATCCCCGTTTCATACCCTTCATCCCCGGTCCAAACGGGATGAGGCGGGCCCCGCTTCACCCCTGTTCACTGCCATCCCTAAACTTGTCTATGCTTTTCTCTAAAATATATTTTAATATTTTAAATTTATTTATATGATAACTCCCTCTTTTGATCGATGCAGGCAAGATCAACTTGAAAGTTCAAGGTACATCATAATGAGATATGGATCCGGTTTGTTTGAGTATCCAACCCGAATGCAAAATCTTTTACGTATTTCCAACAGTGCTAGTGGGGCCCAGTGTGTGTGGGGAAGGCTGGATCACAGGTTTGAGTGTAGAGGGATGGGTCATGCGTTTTTCATGGAGCAAAGCGTGGGATTTTCGTGGAAGAAACGATGACTTGGGTGCTGGCCTTGGACCCATTCAATACGTGATTCCTGGAAGAGACCCTCAGCACTATAACCCACACAAGCATCCCCAACAAGTTAACAACTTGGGTCCCTCAATGTTGTCAAAAATCGGTTTCTAATAGAATCGGATTTCTAAAAAGATTCGAAAAAATGGTCTGAGTCGATTCGAATCTGACCCTTTAAATAAAAAATATTATAAAAAACACAAAATCGGACAATTCAGGCTAGGGATGCAAATGGGTCGGATCCAGGATGAAGGTTTTGCAACATTTTTTCGCTATTCTAGATCTGACTGAGTCCGACTTTCCAATATATTTAGCTGTTCCGGATCCGAACTGTTTGCATTCCTAAGTCAGGCTGTATCGGTGCGATTCGATACAGCCAATTCAAATAATTGAATCGAACAATTTTTAGAATGATTCGATTCAAATTGGATACGGTACGATTCGATACAGCCAATTCAAATAATTGAATCGAACATTTTCGATTCAGATACGATACGGTACCATTCTTACAACATTCCTACGTGCATACAAAGTGGAACACTCATCATTTCTTCCTGAATTCAAATTCATACCAACTGTTTAATTTTGTTTCATGTACTCTTTGACCTCCGATATTCCCTTCCACCCAAGCACTTCTTATGGTATAAATATCAACCACCCTTTCCAATTGGGCTTGGGGTGTTTTCTTCATTTCTTGCACGCCCTGAGCAGCAGGGCAACCATGGACAACCCCACAATGCCCCAGGTTTCTGTGCACATGAAGAAAAAGCCCGGCGTCTGGCATTTCGTCCGGGCCGCCGTCTTTCTGATCCGCCGGAGCGTCGCGGAGAAACCGGCTTCTTCCATAAAGGTCATCGGCAAGGGCATCCTGAAGAGGCTGGTTGCATCCATGAGGCCATTGCACCATTGCATCAATGGAGCTCCTGCAACTGCAAGGATAGAGAATCATGGAGGACTGAAGGAGGAGGAGATGCCGCATGGCGTGTTTGCGGTGCCGCCTCCGCCATTGCGTCAACCACTGGACGACGACGATGATGATGACATGATGTCTGAGGACGAAGAGAGCTGTTATGCATCAGCACAAGACCTGCAGGCATGGGCAACGGTAGATGAGAGGGCTGAGGAGTTCATTGCTAGCTTCTATGAGCAGATGAGGCTGCAGCGTGTAGACTCTTTGAACCGTTACAATGAGATGATTGAGAAGGGGTCATGTTGATCTCTATTACTTACGTTGCATGGGCATGCCTGCATCAATCCTTTGCATGGAATAATGAGAATGATGGTATGGGATCTTACAAGACAATGGTGCAGGCTGATGATGCTTGATCATATATATGCGTGGTTTTATGTTTCATTTTGATCAGAGCCGGTTGTTATGATAAGTCGGTATATATTGAGTCGGTTCATGTATGTTGCGGAATAAATATGCTATATGTAGAGGAAGGAGTCTTCTGAGAGATACATGTTTATGGCAGCTTGAGCACCATAAATATTTTGTGTAATTTTCTTAAGTAATCTCTCTCTCTCTATGTACATGGGCAGGGCAGGGCACCATGAAATATTTGGAGGTCAGATCAGGTGATTGTGTTAAAACACAAATTTTTGTGCTGTGAAATCACCACCTTCCATGGCCTTCATCACTGCCATTCATTTTAAATCAGCGGGGCCCACGAAAAGTGCTGACGTCATGCCTATACAAAGATCAAGACTATGGACGGTAGTGATTTCAAATACACAAAAAAATTATATTTTGACATATTACCTGATCTGACCTCAAAATATTTGTGCCACTTTTTGTGAAGGTAATGATTGGCACCATCCATCCATCCATCCATCCATCTCCCTTTCTCTCTCTCTCTCTCTCTGAGTAAAACTACATTTCGTCATCAATAATTGATGTTATATCACAGCCACCCTGATACGACAAATATGATAAAGCATCAGTCATGAAAGAAGCATGAATAGCGAGTCCAGATGGAGATGGGATCAGGTGATATTGAAAATCACTATTGATGGTGATTTTCAATATCCACCGCCCATCCTGGTGGATCAAGGGTTGGATGACAAATCCCCTATTTTAAAAGAATTTTGGAATATTTGGCACTGGTGAACCTAAGCACTTTGAATATCTTACAATTACAACCTTTTGATGCATTGATCGAACTGTGGTCTAAAGTCGATTTGGACCATGGCCAGCGGGGAAGTTGTGAAGGCTTTGAGTTGAAGATGCTGGATCAAACCTCACTGTCGCATGGGTGTGTCCCTAGCTTTGAGAGGTGGGCCATGTAAGGCAAGGTGGTCATGGGGCCCCACTTGGGGTTTCCCTCGCTTCGACTGTGAACACATGAAAACCAAATTAACAATCCCTTTTCAAAGGAAATCAATATATCCGGTTCCAATAGGGCACCACTTATAGATATGAAGGTTTCTTTTATTTCATTAGAAAACTTATATTGTGAGCTCACATTTGGCATATCATTGATTTACCATTTAATTTGATTTGAACTTGTTTAATTAGCTATCTCACAAGGATTCCACTCATCTGGTAGGGTCTACTTGTTAATGTCACCAAGTTGATGGGATGTCAAGTTAACAACTGAGGCATTCAAACATGCCTAAGAATAAGTTGATACATTTGATAAGCTCTACCTTTTGTAATGCATGTGATCACCGTATTGAATCTCTGTATTATCTGGTACGGGTCTGCCTACCCCAGCTTCCTAATAAAAAAAAAACAGTCATTTTAGTTATTTCAATAAGGCAGCAGTAGCCTATTTACCACATAGATTTCAGATCGGGGTTCAATCTTACTTCATTTGAACCTGATTCAGGTATACTTTTCATAATTTGGATTCAGATTAAAAAATATGGCACCATCTGACCCAAAGCCCAATCCGTTTGCACCCCTAGATTAAATCGAGCTGAATTAGTCAATTTTTGTTTTCTAAATTTATAAACAAAATAAAAAATAAAAAGGCCGATTCGAGCTGAATCGATATTGAATCGGCCGATTTTTCGTGGTAGGCCCGATGCAACCATAACTGAATCGATTTTTGGCCAATTTGCTTTGATTCTGATAACATGGAAGTATTGGATTTAAGATTCACAACTAAACATACAAATCATCAGTTAGGCAGGGAGAAAAACCAAAAAGAAATGTTGGCCCTCACGTTGGGCCATCTACCAACAAATCTTGTTTCAATTTCAAACGGGGAAGTCTTGTTACAGTATAGTCTCTCTCTCTCTCTCTCTCTCTCTCTCTCTCTCTCTCTCTCTCTCTCTCTCTCTCTCTCTCTCTCTCTCTCTCATTGGTTGTAACAATGATCAAACCTTAACTTTGTTAACTAGGTTTTATGCCTCCATTCGGGTGTAGTATATCAATCAAAAGCCTATGAAATTTAAATGTAGTTCATGAACCAACAGGGGAACCAAGAAAATACCAAACAAGCTTAGAAGCCTTCTTTAAGATAAACCTAGCAGTAGGTGAGACTGTCTTTAGGGGACCTTAGCTTTTAGCTGTTTGGGTGCCACCAAATTAACAAGGTTTTTTTGGTTTGATAAAATCTGGGTTTTAAACATAGTTTTACCATGCCTCCTCCTTTTAGTTTTTTCAACTGGGTTTATTTGGGGGAGGGGGTCACGACCCGAGTCCGGACCCAGAGGGGCCTCCCTTTTCTTATGTCTCAGAATTTTTTGTGCCTTAGGCACGTGATCGCTCTCAATTAGGTCATGGGCCCCACACTTGACAGGCTCTATCCACAAGATGGAGGGTGATCAGGTGTGTAAGGCACAAAAAATCATGTCATGTGATGGCACCTGATATTTTCACTGAGAAGCCCCATCTTCGCTTACATCCCATCATTTCTGATTGATGTTTGGCCGGAAAATGACCTAATTTCACTTTTTTTTTAGTTTCAATGGACATATCAGCCGAAAAATGGATGGCAATCTTTTTTTCTTTTTTCTTTTGATTATATCTGGGCCATTCTCCTGCTATGGGGTTGCCAGAAAATAGCTGGATTTTTTTTTTGGTAATATTTCGACCACCCACAAGACAGAAAATGGCTGGACTGATGCCGCAGGGAAGAACTTTGTAGTGATCCAAACAGCTTACCTAGGTAGGCTTTGGCAAACTAGGTATGCCAAAAACCTTGGCTTTGAGGAATAACCAGGTTGGTCTTGCCCTTGTCATCCAAAGAGGCCCTAACTCATCAAATTTAGAAACCTAACCCAACTATGTGTCCACATGAGAGCTTCAAGCCACCATTGTTATCATTCATTAAGCTATGACAGTTCGTTTTTTAACCTTCATTGGACCCATTTAATGTGACAAGCATCTTACGCATTAAATGGCTCAATAGGCAAATGGGTCAGATCCCAAACAGATAATTACATGAGGGGTCAAATCTGGATCCAAAACAACTAAAAATTGCAAAACCTCTAGATGATGAAACCCATTTACATCTCTACAAGAAGAGGAACATGAGAGAGAGAGCGAGAGGGAAATACAACATTACCACTCATGAATATCAACAGAATGTTGAACCCATGAACTTAACAAAAGCAAAAGCCAAAATAAATAAAAGAAAGTAAAAGAGAAAAGGAACATATGACAAACAAAACAGGCTCACGCAGGAGCTGCTGGCTTAAAGGGCGGCAAAGGAGGTGGAGTGTCACCAAGAGGGAGCGAGAGATCACTAAAATGCATACACAGGATCGCATAAACATTCACCAAGATTTTATACACCAGATTATGAATGTTAACCGAAATTTGACAGAAATGAGCATCGTTGCGTGCCATCCAAATAAACCACCAAGAAGTAAGCAACCACGTCTGCCAGATCAACCTTCACCTCGTGCTACGCCTAATACAAACCAAGCCCAAGATTAGATCAAGCGCAAAGGACTCTTCCTTAACAAACACTTTCGGATGCCTCCAGGTCCTATTAAACAGTTTCATAAATATTGGGCAAGATCAGAACAAGTGAAACGTAGATTCTTTCGCAGCTTGACAAAGCATACACCAACTCGGGAGCTGAAGGCCCTACTTCTTTAAATTACTCTGGGTCTGAATCCTATCATGCAAAATTAATCAAGCCAGGACCCGAGAACGGGAAGAAGGTTCCTTCGCCCAAAGCACACTCTTGGGCAACCAATCAGCCCCCAGGGAGAGCAATGATCTATAGACTTTGGAGGTAAGGAACTTTCCGCTTGACGCAAGCGCCCAGTGCAACCACTTACCAAAGTTTTCAGAGTCTTCAAAATGGTCTTTGAAGAAGGATAAAGTCCCCAACCACAATTTATGCAAATGTGAGAACGCCAAACCCCAAGTTCCCAGGTGAACTAGGATAAGAGCAAGAGCCCCATATTTAGCAAGAAGCAAACGAGCATAAGGGTTATTCAGTTGGTGGGCTAGCCAACATTGCTTGACGACAAGAACAATGCTCTGCAGTCTGAGCGCATGAACACCTAAGCTAGCCATATGTCGAGGTAAGACCACCGAACGTCAACCAATCAAGTGATGCTTACCCTTGAGTTGACACCCAGACCATAGAAAACCTGACAGCAAGCGCGTCAACTGCTTCTCCACTTCTACATGCATCACAAACATAAACATGAAAAATTCTAAAATAATGAAAAGAACATGTCTAACTAAAGTCAGACGGCTAGCGATAGAGAGATAAGATGACTGCCACGATAGTAATTTGTGCTTCACTTTTTGAAGTGTCAGGGCTCATGCAACAAAAGAGAGGCGCTTTACTTGTAACGACAAGCCCAAGTATATTATAGGCAACTCAGAAATAATGCAATTAAAATTGATACTATACCGGTCAACATAACTTGGGTGTCCAAAATTGAACTGCAGTATCTTGAAGCATTGCATTTATGTCAACCATGAAACATACCTGTCACAACCTTTGATAATGGAAAAAAGAAAAAAAGAACAAAAGGGAGGAGTAACTTTTCTGTTCTGGATAGTCCAAGGGAAACCCCGCCCCATCACTGACCTCACATAGACTGGCCTCCTGTTGGTAAAACCCTTGAGGCCCCCACTGCCCACCAGAAAGTACACCCAGCTTCAACCTTGCTACCGGCAAGGGATAATAACAGAGCGTAAGAGAGTTAGAGAGAAAGGTAAGGCTGAATTGATGATTCATATATTCACTTGATGTGTGTGTGTGTATATGAGAAAAAATTACAAAATCAAATAAGAGATAAAAACATTATCTCATTGACAACAGTTATGACGAGATTTCAGGAGCTGTTTGTGAATCTCCTTCAGGTAGGTATAGTTGGCTTTGATTTTATCCTAGCTCGGGCTGTTGGGGATTGGGTCGCCCAAACCGACCCGAGTCCAAGCTCATCATGAGCAGAGGTTTACTAATAAACCTGGCTGAAAAAGTAAAAAAAGCTTAAAGGAGGAGGAGTGGCAAAACTAGATTGAAAAATCATTTTTTACTAAACCAAATTTTTATTTAAAAAACCTAGTTTGGTGGCACCCAAACAACCACCTAAAAGCTAAGGTGCTGTAAAGACAAGCTGGACTAGACTAAGTTTTTCTTGAAGAAGACTTCTAAGGTTATTTGATGTTTTCTTGGTTCCTCTTAGATTCATGATTACCCTGTAGTTAGCTTTTGATCGATATACTGTACATGGAGGCATGAAAACTAATTGACAAAGTTAAGGACGCCCAAAGAGAGAGAGAGATGTGTGGACTAAATACAATTTTCAGCAGAGCGAGATGTGTGGACTTAAAACAATACAATTTTCAGCAGAGAGAGAGAGAGAGAGAGAGATGTGTGGACTTAATACAATACATTTTTCAGTATGACTTGGGTGTCCAAAGGTGAACTGCAATTTATTAAAATATTGCATTCATGATAAACTAAGAAAAAAAAGGAAATAGTAACTTGAAAGAATTCATACCTGTCACATAGACTAAGGCTTCATGGAATTTTATGTGGATTCCAAACATGGACATGCCAAATCATGTCTTTTGGCACAGGTCCATCTTTCAGGCAATCAACCACAGTCAGCAGGGCTGCTGATAAGGACACACGTGGGCCATTAGTGTGGGCCTCGGTTGTTGTTCTTATAATGAAAGATGAACAGATGATGAGGATAGCCAAATTAGCAAGGATCGGTGATTTGGCACATGATTGGGATGACAAGGACAGCTAGGTATTATAGAAACTTAGTTTTCTTTAAAACTTGGTTTACCAAAAACCTTGTTTTATTGGTGTTTAGATGACCCAGAATTTTAAAACAATGTTTTGGAATTTTAAAACAACGTTTTGGAATTTAAAACACCAAAAAAAAAACAAGTTTTTGGCTAGCCACTAGTTGGCAAATGGCCGGATTGTTGCCTCCGGGCAAGGGTGGCACCTGAAGAAGCCGATTTGTACAAGGTTAATTCACGCATGTTATTTGAATATGGAATATTTACATTTATAAAACTGAGGACCTGCAAATCCCTTGATAATAGGGATAGAGATCAATTTACAACAGGCCATGGGATCTTGCCAAATGAGGCAAGATTGCTAAGATATGAGGTAACTAAGATCACACATGATTTGATCATGCTTGATCTTTTATGTGTAATCTTATCTTCACTAGATTTCATGCGTGATCTTAGCTCTACCTAACCTTATCACTTTGACACTCCCCTCAAGTTGAGGAGTGTAGATTTGTGACTCCTAATGTAACCCCCCAAAATTTTCAACTTTGAAAATGTAAAATTTTAACCAATTTTATTTTTTTGAAATAGCACAACCAATATAATTGGGGTTTAAAAAAGTCGGACAATCCCGACGGGTTACAGAAATGAAATAGTTACTTGAAATATAGATCCATGCTCATCTCACAAATTGAAAGAAATGATTTTTATTCCATGTGTCACACATAATTTGAAATATTACAAAACCCCAAATATCATTAAAACATTTCATCTATAATGAGACACACAAAAGCTTATCCAAAATCATCAGATAGTTAGGAAAGGATGATTTGTGGCCTCGCCATACACCGCACCTTCGCACTGCATCATCATTCATCACCTGTGCCCCATGAAACAGGGTCAAAACTCTTGCGAGTGGGTAAACAAATTCACATAATATGCATCATGATAATTAATCAAACATCTATCATGGATATCATAGCATGATTCATGACAGTCATATAATTGTAGATAATTCATCATGTAACTTCAATATCATAACATAAAATCTCAAGTAAGCAATATGAATAACATGAAAAAATACTATGTTAGTTTGTTAGCAGTGTTAGTAACTTTAATTTCGATAAGTTTACCACCTCTAGGTATACAAAGGCAATTGTTATCATGCCAACTATAATATACTACGGTATTCATTATGCAAATTATATATTTACCATAATACCTTAGTGACCGGATAAACAAACTCAAGCCCATGGTCCATAACCGAGAGATTTTTGACACAAGGGCAAACCGAATTGCAATCCCCTACTACTGCAGTAGCTGAGGTATACCACTTTTGGGCAACCTTGACCTCCCTAACTCTGAGTGATCGAAGGTCCAAGGATACCTTTGCTCCTTAATTCAAGTCGATATGACATGTAGCTCAAGCTTACATGCGACATCGTTACTCGAAGTTGTACCATTTCACCCTCTCTAAGGTGGACCATGGTGTGAATTGAAATTCCACTAGAGGGGGGGTGAATAGTGAAATTTGATAATGATCGATAAAATAAAAATAATTAAGCAATAAGGCACAACACATAAAACACAGAAGTTATACTGGTTCGGTCAATATCCAGACCTACATCCAGTCCCCAAGCAAACCACTTGAGATTTCACTATAACATCCGAGTTACCGGATAAATAGTACAACACCCTCTTCCCAAGAGGTCTTCTTCTCTCAACAGAGAAGGGCAACACCCTCTTCCCAAGAGGTCTTCTTCTCTCAACAGAGAAGGGCAACACCCTCTTTCACAGAGGTCTACTTCTTTGAACAAAGGAGTACAGTGAATAAACAGAGTTACAATACTTCCTATAGAACCTTCAGAATGATATGAATGCACGAATGAAGGATTCTAAGAATGTTCTGTTTGTCACTCAGAGGATACTCTTTGTCAAAGAGCTGGACTTGACTTTTTCTCTTTTCTTTCTTTTTCTTTTTCTCTTTCTTTTTCAAGGCTCTCTTTTCAAATCACGAATAGAAAATTTTTCTCTTTGTAAGCTCACACGTCTATTTCATTCCTCTTGTTTGAATAGTTTATGTGTGTGTGTTTATATAGCTCATAAAAAGTAGTCGTTACATTTTGGAATTGTAACTTTTTGAAATATGAAATGTTATGTCTTTTCAAAAATATCTTTTAGAGAAGATCGAGAATGCCTTTTTCTAGAAGAGTAAGATAGAGGGTACACTAGTCGTTGTAGTGTTTTAGGTAATACATATTTTATGTAAGAAAGTCTATTTCTTACAATAGTACATTTGAACGTTGGGTTGTAGTTTTGTCTTTATTCTAATTAATGATTTGAGGTACATTAGTACTTCTTTACTTTAAATGAGTGTAAGTACTATGAGTGCTTTGAGATATTTATTTGTACATAGTCATGTCAAGTATGTTCTTTATGTAGTGTATTTTAAAGTCTCCAGAGAGAATGAGGATCCAAAAAGAAGGTCGACATTCTTTGGGAAGGATATTTAGAAGGGATTTGTTACAGAAGGTATTTAATGCTTTGTAAAGAGAATGATGACTTCAAGTAAGTCGACATTCTATAGTTATGAGAAAAAGTAACTAGAGTCCTTTAAAAACATATTTTATTTGTTTTTCTTTTGTGTAGCCGATTTATGTTTTTGTCTTCTTCTTGTATTAAGAAATATTTTAAAGAAGATATCTTAAGTCTTTTCAAAAACATATTTTATTTCTTTTGTGTAGCCGATTTATGTTTTTGTCTTCTTCTTGTATTAAGAAATATTTTAAAGAAGATATCTTAAGTCTTTTCAAAAACATATTTTATTTGTTTTTCTTTTGTAGCCGATTTTATGTTGTCTTGTATATAGTGTAAGGTATAATGACAAAATGTCTTTTTCATAAAAGGTTGTAAGAAGGTACAATTATTATATGACAAAATATCTTTTTCATAAAAGGTTGTAAGAAGGTACAATTATTGGTTTTCAAAAAAAAAAGAACCTTTTTGAAACTATCGTATACTTTTGTGATATAGTATGTATGAATGAGTATGTAATATGCAATATGCAAGTTCCTGAAGGTTCTGTTACATATGACTCTAAAGAAGAAAAAAAATCTTCAACTTGAGGTAGCCGATTTCTTCATTTGAACTTTAGGAAGGCATGGCTCATCAAGCTTTTTCTTCAAGGAGTATGATTGCACCATAGTTGTACTTGAACAGGAAGTCTCCAACCTTATTGGGTGAGATATCCTTGCATCAAATACTCGTTAGATTTAAGGCAAAACATATTTAGTCATAATATAACATTATTTCAAAAGAACATATTATCATATCATACAAAATTAAATAAGACAGTGTATCATATTATGTGACATCAAAACCGAGTTTCTCAACATTCTCCCCCTTTTTGATGATGACAAAATATGCTCCCCCTGTCAAAAAGACATTATGCATAGAAATAATAATATGATAAAAAAGGTGAAATAATGTTTAAAGAGACAGGTTTTCTCCCCCTTTGTCATGGACAAAAAGGAGGGATCAGAGTAATAAAATTATTACAGACCAAATATAAAAAATGAGTCTATCTCGAGGGTGGAGAAGGTGAAGTTGTCCGGTTGGCACGATTCCGCTTGCGAGTCTGCTGCAACAGGGCTTGATTACGAAGGATTCGATCTTGAGTTTGCTCGATATCCATCATAGCAGAAAAGTAATTGAAGGAGGACAGTGGATCTGCTTCATCAGAGCCGGGCATGTGCAGGGACCTCAGATTGAAGGTGGTAGCATCGAGGACGTGAGAGGGTCGGAGGATGACTTCGTCGTGAAGTGGTACTTGGAAGTGTTTGAGAATGGGAGTTATAAAACACCCAAAAAGAAGAGGCTCAAATTTCTGATAACGAATAAAAAGGTCGAAAATAATGGATGACCAATTTATCGAAAGAGAAGAAAGGATTGCGTAGATAAGAAGAGAGATTTTTCGAGGAACTAATCCCTGGCGGGGATGCTTAGGATAGAGGTTATGGAAAAGAATCTGGGCAAGTAGCTGAGCTTGAGGTTGGAGATTCCTCATGTGCCACGGAAGTTGGTAGCAGTTGGTGCAAAGAAGTATTTTTCGAAGTACCGATCGGTCGATTGGTACTATGGCGTTAAGGTCGGTACCGGTGGAAGGTAGATTTAGAATTCTACCTAGGTCGGAAGCATTGAAAATCATCAGATGTCCTCGGACTTTGCTGGTGATTGAGGTTTGTTCATGATCAGAAGAGAAGTTGGTATAAAACAGTCGAACTAGTTCAGGATAATAGGCGGCTGAGGATGAAGATCCTATGAGAGGTTTGAGTTCGGGGAGATAGGTGTCTAAGTCGAAGAACATGAAGTCGTCAAAGTTGATCAATTTTCCTTCATGAATGGGGCGAGAGCAGAGTGAGGTGTAGGTGTGAAACAAATCAGGATACCTTAGATCGGCGGAGGTGATCACATTGGTAGAAGAGGAAGCCATTTTCGAGTGTCTTGAAAATAAAGCACTAGGAGAGAAAGGAGCTAGAACCGAGAGAAAATTTGTATAAGGATAGAAAAGATCGAATGGAATGGTAAGAGATGAACCAATTGATTAAATAGAAGGAAGAAAATAATTGTTGATATGAAATGAGGAAATGCGTGAGTTGTAAAATAAGAGACTTGTGCGTGACAAATCAAATCAATTTTGGAAGAAGGTGTATTATATTAGCATAGATATTAAGAAGGACATAGTTTCAAAATAATTTTTCTATATATGTAACAAATTTACTATGGGCAATCTTGTTGGATAGTGAGAAGAGTCATGAATTGAGTATGGAGTGTCATATTAAACGTAAGAGAAAGAATGATTCAAGAGTTTTTAAAGTTTTTCATGAAGATCATGAAGAATAGAGAGTGAATAATGGCCTAATAAGAACAAACAACTTTTTCAAGAATTTACTTTATGTGAAAGCATTCCAAAATCGTGAAGAGGGAGTTTGGAATAGGACAAATATGAGAGTATGAGGAAATGCAATAATTTCTTATTTAAGAAGTGTATATTTTGATATACGTGAAAGGAGGGTGATACGGATATGTAAAAAAATGAGAGTGGTCATAAAGGACACCAATCACTTGAAGTTGGATAGAAATTGTATGACATAAAGTGGAGTGAAGGACAAGGTTTTAATGAATCTCGATTGGAGAGAGATATAAAATATATGAGAGAGTCATGGTCACGGATGAAAAGGAACTTCGTATAATGTAGAGAGAGAGTTAATGTTTTTGAAAAGAGAATTTTCGTAAAAGATGTAAACCATGAAGAGATGATAATAGATTGTTCTTAGGCTATGATATAATAGATGATATAGTAAAAATTTATGTGAAATATAATAACTTAAGAGGTGGTACGAGAGGATAATCATTTGAATTTTGACTAAAATTTGAAAAGTAAGATTTCTCATAAAATAATATGTTATCATGTTGAAGGTGAATCAACTTATCGTAAGAGAAGTTTTCACAAAAGGACAATAAATAATAAAGGAGATATGAGATGAGTGATGTGAACAATGTCATGATAGCTTTTAATATAATTAGTTCTTATGGATATGAGTGAAAGGAGATAGGACAAAGAGTCATTATGGATGTGTACTTGAAAGATGACAAGTTGAAAGACATAAAGAATGTGTCTTATAAGAGTTTAGAGTATACATGAATATGGAGACCTAGTTTGACTAACAAAAATCGATAAGAAGAAAAAGACTTTTAAAATAAGATTTTAACAAAACTTATAAGAAGTATTATATTAAGTGTGATTAATTTATAAGTCACTTAGTTTACATATTCCTAGTTCTCTTCTAATTCGTGTGAAGTCTTCATGTCTTAATGGTTTAGTGAATATGTCTGCTAACTGTTGATTAGTGGGTATGAATTCTAGTTTAATTATGTTGTTTAAGACTTGTTCTCTTAAGAAGTGGTGTCTTATTTGAATGTGCTTAGTTCGTGAGTGTAAAATAGGATTCTTAGATAGGTTTATAGCACTTGTATTATCACAAAAAATAGTTGTGTTTTCAAAATTTAAATCAAAATCTTTTAATGTTTGTTTCATCCAGATAACTTGAGTACAAGCTAGGCTAGCAGCAATGTATTCGGCTTCAGTAGTTGATAATGATACACAATTCTGTTTCTTACTGAACCATGATACCAGTGAGTGCCCTAGCATGTGACATGTTCCACTTGTGCTTTTTCTGTCAGATTTACTTCCAGCAAAGTCAGCATCACTGTATGAGATTAGATCAAATGTAGAGGATTTTGAATAGAATAATCCAAAATCAACTGTGTCTTTTAAATATCTCATTATTCTTTTTACAGCTTTAAGATGTGATTCTTTTGGGTTTGACTGGAATCTAGCACACAAGCAAACACTAAACATTATATCTGGACGGCTAGCAGTTAAATAAAGAAGTGATCCTATCATACCTCGGTATACCTTTGTATCAACAGTCTTACCATCTTCATCTTTGTCCAACACAGTAGTAGTGCTCATAGGAGTGGATTTTGAAGCAGTTGAGTTCATGTTGAACCTCTTCAGAAGTTCATGAGCATACTTAGATTGATTGATGAAAACTCCATCCTTGGTTTGCTTAATATGCAGTCCAAGAAAGTAGGTGAGTTCTCCCATCATACTCATTTCGAATTCCTTCTGCATGGACTTAGAAAAATCTTCACAGAGAGTGCTGTTAGAAGATCCAAAGATGATGTCGTCGACATAGATTTGAACAATTAGGGTATGATTATCCACTACTTTGACAAATAGTGTAGAATCTGCTTTGCCAACAGAAAAACCAGTTTTTAATAAAAAGGTTTTAAGTCTTTCGTACCAAGCACGAGGTGCTTGTTTTAAACCATACAAGGCACGTTTGAGTTTAAAAACATGATCTGGGTACTGTTCATTTTCAAATCCTGAAGGTTGTTTTACATAGACTTCTTCATTTATAAAACCATTTAAGAAAGCACTTTTAACATCCATTTGAAATAATTTGAAATCCATATAGCTTGCATATGCTAAGAGCATTCTAATAGATTCAAGTCTAGCAACAGGAGCAAATGTTTCATCAAAGTCAATACCTTCCTCCTGGTTGTATCCTTGAGCTACTAGTCTGGCCTTGTTTCTTATAACATTACCTGTTTCGTCTAGCTTGTTTCTGAAGATCCATCTTGTCCCAATGATTGGATGATCCTTTGGTCTCGGCACAAGATCCCAAACGTCATTTCTTTGGAATTGATTCAGTTCTTCAGTCATGGCTAGCATCCAGAACTCATCAATGATGGCTTCATCAATCTTCTTTGGTTCAAGTTGAGAAATGAATGCATGTTTGCAATCCGTTCTAGCTGAGCTCTAGTTTGAACCCCCTTTGTTAGTTCTCCCAAAATCTGCTTTTGAGGATGATCTTTGATATCGACAAAGGTTCTTTGGTGATCATCTTCATTAGACTTAGCTGTGTTATCTAAAAATAAATCTGTACTTTCAACATCATCATTAGTTTGTATATGAATAGATTGATCAATAGATTCACAAAAACTAACATGCATAGATTCTTCAATAGTATTATGACACTTATTGAAAACTCTGTATGCTTTACTATGACTTGAATATCCTAAGAATATGCCTTCAACAGATTTAGCATCAAACTTATCTAAGCTATCTTTTGTGTTTAGGATAAAGCATTTACATCCAAAGACTTTGAAGTAGTCTATTCTTGGAGGTCTGTCATAGAATAGTTCATAGGGAGTTTTATTTAATAAGGGTCTAATGAGAACTCTATTTGTTATGTAGCATGCAGTATTAACAGCTTCTGCCCAAAAAGTTTTTACAAGATCATTGTGTTGGAGCATAGTCCTGGCAGATTCCTGAAGGGTTCTATTCTTTCTTTCTACTACACCATTTTGAGGTGCAGCTCTAGGGAAGGCAAAGTTATGAGAAATACCATGCAAGTTACAAAAATTTTCAAAGAGTTCATTTTCAAATTCTCCTCCATGGTCACTACGGATTTTAACAATGGAACATGATTTTTCGTTTTGTAATTTTTTACACAAGATTTCAAACTGACAAAACGTGTCACTTTTGTTTTTCAAAAATATTACCCAAGTAAATCTTGAGTAATCATCTACAATGACAAAAACATATCTATTATGATTAAGGCTAGCTACCCTAGAAGGACCAAAAAGGTCCAGGTGGAGAAGCTCTAAAGGTCTTTTACTTGAGATGACATTTTTTGATTTGAAAGGAGATTTTGACAATTTTCCTAATTGACATGCATCACAAAAATAGTCCTTTTTAAAAGATATGTTGGGTAACCCACGTACTAATTTATTTTTAGCTAGTTTGGACATGTATTTTGAATTGACATGGCCCATTCTCATGTGCCATAGATGTTGAGTGTCATTATTAGCTATAAGACAATGTTCTGTGATGTTTTCTAGGTATAGTTCGTATATATTATTCTTTCTTATACCTTTTAAGATGATGTTTTCATTTGTGTCAGCTATGAGGCATGCATCATGATTAAAGCTAACATTATAACCTGTGTCACACATTTGACTGATACTTAGTAGGTTATGTTTTAATCCTTTAACAAGGAGAACGTCTTTGATAAGAGGTTTGTCTATGTTACCAATATTTCCAATACCAATTATCAAACCTTTGTTGTTATCTCCAAAGGTGACGGTTCCTCCTTCTTTATGATGAAGAACAGCAAAAAGGTCTGGATGTCCTGTCATGTGCTTTGAACATCCACTATCTAGTATCCATCTGTTCTTCTTTGGAGCCTGCAAAACATTAAGTAAATCTTCTTTTTGGTACCCAATCGGGTCCTTTTTTGTTAGACTTTGGAACCCATATCCATTTGGGTTTGGGTTTGTCTATCTCTTTAGAGGAGTAAAAAAGATTATTAATATAATACTCCTTATTTGGTTCAGATGAACTTTTCACAAATGTGGTCTTTTGATTTATACAAGAAGGTTTTTTGAAATGAGAATAGCCAATCCCATTTTTGTAAAAGGAGACCTTATGAGAGGATAAGAGTTTATCCAAGTTCTCTTTACCTTTAGTAAACTTGAAAACCGTTTTCATAAGGTTTTCAGTTTTACTTTTTAGTTCTGAAATTTCTACTTGCATATCTTTAGTTTTGGAGCTAGTAGAAGAAATTTCAGATATAAGCAAAAGATTTTTCTTTTTCAACTCAGAATTTTCACTGCTGAGTTTTTCATTCTCTTGAGAAAGCTCTAAATTTTCAGATTTTAAAGCTTTATTTTTGAAACTCAATTTTCTAGATTCTTCAAATAGTTCTTGAAAAGCATCTAGAAGTTCTTCAAAGGAAAAATTAGAGATTTCACTTACCGAACTTTCGTTTGCCATGAAGCACATATTTGCAGTTTCGGCTTCATCATCACTTGACTCTTCACTAGTGGATGGTTCTGAATCATCCCATTGAGCATGCAGAGCCTTTTTCTTGAAGAACCTCTTCTTTGGTTCCTCAGTCTTGGACTTTCTTTTGAGAAGGGGACAGTCACGTTTTAAGTGCCCTGGCTTATTACACTGAAAGCACATGGGATCTTCTTTAAGATCTTTTCTTTCCTTGTGCCTGTTTGGAAGCCGGTTCCTTCTCATGAAGCGTTGGAATTTTCTGGTAAGTAGCGCAATTTCTGATTCTTTATCTGAGTCTTCATTCTCAGATAGGGCTGAGAAAGCTAGAGTTTTCTTTACTGGTTGCTCTTCTTCCCTTCTTTCTTTCATGTGAACTTCATAGGCCATAAGATTTCCTATTAAGTCGTCCAATGTAAGCTTAGATAAATCTTGAGCTTCTTCAATAGCAGTGGTCTTTCTCTCCCAATCAGTTGTGAGAGATCTCAAGATTTTCTTCACCTTTTCAGTCTGGGAATATGTTACACCCAGAGATTTCAGATCATTGGTGATGTTGGTGAATCTGGTAAACATCTCTGTGATGGGTTCATCTTTGTTCATTTTGAACAACTCATATTTTCTAACAAGAGATGATATTTTGGCTTCTTTGACTTTGTTGGTTCCTTCATGAATCACCTCCAAAGAATGCCAAATGTCATATGCAGATTCACATATAGATATTCTGTTGAATTCATTTTGATCAATGGCACAATATAAGGCATTCATAGCCTTTGCATTTAAGTTTGCCATTTTCTTTTCTTCATCAGACCATAAGTTATAGTCTGCGGATGGAGATGTGTATGGATGCTCAACAATTTTCCATACAACAAAGTCTATGGATTTGAGAAAGATAGCCATTCTGCACTTCCAATATCCGTAGTTGGAGCCATTGAAGAAGGGGGGACGAGATGCGTGTTGACCTTCAATATCACGAGCATAAGAGGTAGATGCCATTTGTGCTGGAAGACTTGTTACGTCGAAACCAGCAGACCTGCTCTGATACCAAATGAAATTCCACTAGAGGGGGGGTGAATAGTGAAATTTGATAATGATCGATAAAATAAAAATAATTAAGCAATAAGGCACAACACATAAAACACAGAAGTTATACTGGTTCGGTCAATATCCAGACCTACATCCAGTCCCCAAGCAAACCACTTGAGATTTCACTATAACATCCGAGTTACCGGATAAATAGTACAACACCCTCTTCCCAAGAGGTCTTCTTCTCTCAACAGAGAAGGGCAACACCCTCTTCCCAAGAGGTCTTCTTCTCTCAACAGAGAAGGGCAACACCCTCTTTCACAGAGGTCTACTTCTTTGAACAAAGGAGTACAGTGAATAAACAGAGTTACAATACTTCCTATAGAACCTTCAGAATGATATGAATGCACGAATGAAGGATTCTAAGAATGTTCTGTTTGTCACTCAGAGGATACTCTTTGTCAAAGAGCTGGACTTGACTTTTTCTCTTTTCTTTCTTTTTCTTTTTCTCTTTCTTTTTCAAGGCTCTCTTTTCAAATCACGAATAGAAAATTTTTCTCTTTGTAAGCTCACACGTCTATTTCATTCCTCTTGTTTGAATAGTTTATGTGTGTGTGTTTATATAGCTCATAAAAAGTAGTCGTTACATTTTGGAATTGTAACTTTTTGAAATATGAAATGTTATGTCTTTTCAAAAATATCTTTTAGAGAAGATCGAGAATGCCTTTTTCTAGAAGAGTAAGATAGAGGGTACACTAGTCGTTGTAGTGTTTTAGGTAATACATATTTTATGTAAGAAAGTCTATTTCTTACAATAGTACATTTGAACGTTGGGTTGTAGTTTTGTCTTTATTCTAATTAATGATTTGAGGTACATTAGTACTTCTTTACTTTAAATGAGTGTAAGTACTATGAGTGCTTTGAGATATTTATTTGTACATAGTCATGTCAAGTATGTTCTTTATGTAGTGTATTTTAAAGTCTCCAGAGAGAATGAGGATCCAAAAAGAAGGTCGACATTCTTTGGGAAGGATATTTAGAAGGGATTTGTTACAGAAGGTATTTAATGCTTTGTAAAGAGAATGATGACTTCAAGTAAGTCGACATTCTATAGTTATGAGAAAAAGTAACTAGAGTCCTTTAAAAACATATTTTATTTGTTTTTCTTTTGTGTAGCCGATTTATGTTTTTGTCTTCTTCTTGTATTAAGAAATATTTTAAAGAAGATATCTTAAGTCTTTTCAAAAACATATTTTATTTGTTTTTCTTTTGTAGCCGATTTTATGTTGTCTTGTATATAGTGTAAGGTATAATGACAAAATGTCTTTTTCATAAAAGGTTGTAAGAAGGTACAATTATTATATGACAAAATATCTTTTTCATAAAAGGTTGTAAGAAGGTACAATTATTGGTTTTCAAAAAAAAAAGAACCTTTTTGAAACTATCGTATACTTTTGTGATATAGTATGTATGAATGAGTATGTAATATGCAATATGCAAGTTCCTGAAGGTTCTGTTACATATGACTCTAAAGAAGAAAAAAAATCTTCAACTTGAGGTAGCCGATTTCTTCATTTGAACTTTAGGAAGGCATGGCTCATCAAGCTTTTTCTTCAAGGAGTATGATTGCACCATAGTTGTACTTGAACAGGAAGTCTCCAACCTTATTGGGTGAGATATCCTTGCATCAAATACTCGTTAGATTTAAGGCAAAACATATTTAGTCATAATATAACATTATTTCAAAAGAACATATTATCATATCATACAAAATTAAATAAGACAGTGTATCATATTATGTGACATCAAAACCGAGTTTCTCAACATGAATGTGTTGCATGAGCGGTTTCATTTTTATTAGGTTAGTTAGTATTTCATGCCCTTGTTTCACGAGGCAAATAGGTTCAATAGCCTTCATACTCCTCTTATGGTAGTATACATGTCATGACATGGTTTTTCTGAACCCAATTCCCGTACTCTAGTGCATTTAGCCCATATGAGCACCTCACCAATGAAGGCAACAATAAAGATCTTTAATGTGTGGATGTTTGCATGTGAAGTGAGACTTTCTCTCACAATGTAGGATCACAACCCACCCAAGCACACCATAAAGCATTAATCCAACAATGCTTAGTACAATTTTCAAACAATATCTACACACAAGTCCAATGATGTTCATACATGCCTCAATGTATCATGTCATAACATAATAAAGCATAATATTCAAATGCAAATAGATGTATCTCTACAATATGCTATGTACACTACAAGAAATTTGTGGATTAGCGACAGTCGCAATCCATCGCTAATTCATCGCCAATCCGTCGTTGTACAGTTTAGCAATGGATAATTTTTATCATAATTTCTTATTCGCTAATTAGCGACGAAAACCTTTTGTCGCTAGTTCTATCGCTAATTTATGATGAATTAGTGAATATCATGATTTGTTGCAAGATCATCGTTAATCTGCAGAGATTTGGTTTTGTGACAAATACGAATCTGTCGCTATTATAGCGATAGAATTATGATGGATTAAAATCCATCGCAAAACATCGACCGATTCACTTTTGCGACAGATAAATATCCATCTCAAATTCGTTACAAAATTAGAGGCTGATACTAATTAGCGATGGATAATATTTGTCGCTAATCAATCGTAAATAATAATAAAAATTTAAAAAAATCTTTAAAATATAAATATCGAGAAAAAATTTCTTGTGATACAATTTATATATCCTGTATATAAAAACAAGTACACATAAAAAATACATATACAAAGCAGCTGCAACAATTTATTGATCCACTATAATCCTCGTCATGTTCTAATTATTTACAAGTGAACATTTACAAAGAGTTTCTTTTGAAATAACAAGAAGGTACAACAAATTCAACACATGAATCTAATCATCGCCAAGATTTTGTTCATCATCTTCTTCATTGTCTCGATTTGCCCTTTCATCCATGCCTCCATTGCCTCTACGTTGATTATCTCTTGCATTCTATAAGAGAAAAGAAATGTTAGTATTGATAAACAAAATATAATGAAATAAATTATATGCAATGCACCTAATATAAGGCAATCAAAGTAACATGAATGAATTACATATAGACTAGCTAGCAATAAAGCGAAGGATATTAACAAAATTCAGATATGTGTTCTAAGGCTGAGAGAAAAAAAAATCATAGTAATTCGATCATGCAAATATGTGTTCTAAGGTTGTCAAAAAACTTTCATAGTGATTCAATCATGCATATATGTGTTCTAAGGTAGTGAATAAACTATCATAGTGATGAAATCATACTTATATGTGTTTTAATATAGTAAAAAAACTTTAATAGTTTTGAAATCACACATATATGTATTATAAGGCAGTCAAAAACTTTCATAGTGATGAAATCATGCTCATATGTGATGAAATAATGTACATACTAGCTTGAAATCTAACGACATGAAACAAATGCCATGAACCTTTCATACCTGACAGAAACCTGCAAACAAAGTTCTCTTGTCCCAAAAAAAACTGCACAACTCATTACAGACAATGTCGGAAATTGCTTCATGTAAATAGTCACGCATTGTGTCCTTAACAAGCTGGCAGACACCATCCCAAGAATTAGGAGGGTCATTCGAACGCTTGGAGTTGATGCTGGCAGGAGAACTCTGAGAGCCGTGGTTGGAGGAGGCAACGACTGATGAGGTGTTCATATTACTTCCAAACCCAAACACATGACCCTTTTTGGGTTCACCTGTTGCAGTCACCCATGCTGCAGGATCAAAAGACAGATGCAGAGTGGAGTCATCGTCATATCGCTCTACCATCTGTTGCTCGTATGACTCCTACAAAGTAATGATTACAGTATGGATTAATAATTAAGAATTACAATATTTATGATAAATTATATATTATAATATTTATTAATACAATAAATATATATTGTTGTCATTCTCGCATTCTCTGATACGAACTCTCATGTGCTCTTACGTTTATGTATTTCAACAAATACATTCTTGTAAGGCACAATGCCTCCTTTTTTTGCTTTCTGCAAAGTTAAATGATAAAAAAATCATTTAAAATGTATGCAACAATACTTATAAATTTGACAATATATATATATATATATATTGATGAATTACCATTTTCTTTAGGTGGCTCCCAAAAGTCCTAGATCCACCTGTGTGTAGATGAGCATTGGGCATCTTCGCTCGGTTTTGTGCAGCTTTCGCTGAGTGGTTTCGAAATTCATGCCTCGTCCACTTATCACACATTGCATCCCAAAAATCTGACCTGATAGTAGGAGGGTCATGACCCTTCCACTGTAGTGGACCATCTATCCCACCAGATGCTTTTCTTGATGCAATCTTCATATTGTGCAGCATGTCTGCAAATCGACTGGCAGTCACCTTCTGTCACACCAGTCTCGCATCCTGCTCCTCCATCGCAGTCGCAAAGTGATTCGAAGCCTACAAATAATTTCAGAAAGTTAGTAGACATGACTATAGCAAAAAATTAAATATGAAACACATTAGCTATGAGAAGCGATTGTATACCATGAATGAGGACCACAATCTATCCAACACCTCCTTCGGTGCTCTTTTCATTAAGCGATCGATCCTGGTAGATGTTAAACTAGTGACTGCCTAATCTCTCGTATTACTTCTTGTGGCTCAAACTTTGCACTGCACATGAATTGATACACATTAACTATCGATATACACTATTTATAAGATAAGTATTGGATAAGTGAAAATAAAATATTTACAGTCGATTATTGATATACACTATTTGAATGAGTCATAGTGTATCAGACTGAGAAGACCCTGCATCCAGCGTTGTCTCGTGACTTGTATGAACAACTAGTGTAGGTGGGTCATGTGCAGGCGAAACATCATCTATAGAAAAATGAGTTAAAAATTCACAGAATACACATTTAAACTAATCAAGTATACAATTAGTTAAATGATATACCTATCGAAGCAGCCCGTGAAGATGAAGGTTGATACTAGCTACCACTGGGTGCTCGACCACTGTGACCTCCACGAACCATATTCTAACAAATAAAAAATTTATTTGGATCAGTTACACAACTCTATATCTTCATGGATACATAATCAAATCTAAAATAACTTCATGCAATATATTCAAACATTGCAATATATTCAAATCATTCCAATACATTATAATACATTCAAATCATTCACATCAAACATTGTAATATTTTAAAACATAAGATATGACATCACTTGCTAATCATGGATAACTTATCCTTAACTTACAATATAATTGGATAAGTTACATAACTCTATATCTTCATGGATAAATAATCAAATCAAAAATAACTTCATGCAATACATTCAAACATTGCAATACATTCAAATCATTGCAAATCATTGCAAATCATTGCAATACATTCAAATCATTTACATCAAACATTGCAATACATTAAAACATAATATATGATATCACTTGCTAATCATGGATAACTTATCCTTAACTTGCAATACAATTGGATAAGTTACACAACTCTATATCTTTATGGATACATAATCAAATAAAAAATAACTTCATGCAATACATTCAAACATTGAAATACATTTACATCATTCAAATCATTGCAATACATTACAATACATTCAAATTATTCAAATCATTTACATCAAACATTACAATACATTAAAACATAAGATATGACATCGCTTGCTAATCATGAATAACTTATCCTTAATTAACTTGCATTACAATTGGATAAGTTACACAACTTTATATTTTCACGGATACATAATCAAATAAAAAATAACTTCATGCAATACATTCAAATCATTGCAATACATTCAAATCATTCACATCAAACATTGCAATACATTAAAACATAAGATATGCCATCACTTGCTAATCATGGATAATGTATCCTTAACTTACAATACAATTGATGCATGCATTGATAACTTAATATTTTCATGTGCAAAATCATTCATTTGAAGCATGTTTGAAGCATTGATAACTTATTATTCATTTTCATGTGTCAACTCATTCATAACATGATACATTCATTTGAAGCATGTTTTCATGATATAATTTTACATGGAAGGTATAATTAAATTGAAAATAACTGCATGCAAGCATGGATACAATTACATCAAACATTGCAATACATTCAAATCAATCATATCAAAACAATGTCAAACATGTATCTGCAGCAAACACACTCCAATATCCCGCTAACTACTACCATGACTAGCATGGAATCCGAACTCAAAAAATAAGAGCTCTTCTATTTTTATACATTAAAATCATGCTCAGCATGATCTACGAACTCCATCAAAGTAGTTCTAGATATCCACAACTAAGTGAGTGTGTGAACAAAAATTTGTTGCATCCAAGAAATTAAATAACCTGTGATGTGCTTGCATCACTTACTCATCACGGGTATTTACTCGTTTTGCATGCTATTGCCTTTGCATTTTTTTTATTATTTTTTGCATTTCATTTTTAGCCGCATGCAATGCTTAGCACTAAGCATCGTGAAATTAGCTCAGTTATGCACCTGCAAAGCACAATTATATACGATCACAAAACAAAGAGGGGGGGTGCAGGGATCAAAAGGCCCCTGCAGCTCTTGAAAAGGAGGAGGCAGCTGGACCAAGAAGAAAAGGGGGGAGGAGGCAGGGGCCAAAGGCCTCTGCGGCTCTTCAAAAGGAGGAGGCAGGGGCCGATGGCCTCTGCCGGATTAAGACGAAAAAAAATGGGTGTGTGTGTGTGTGGGGGGGGGGGTGGGGGGGGGGGGGGGGGGGGGCGGTCGCCCAACGAGGAGGCACAGGTGGAGATGCCAAAAAAGGGGCGGCGATGGTCGAACAGGAGGATCGACGGAGACGGGAGGGTTAGCGTTCGATTTGTGGGAAATCAAAGAGAGAGGAGAGAGGAGAGAGAATGTCGCAACTTAAACGGACTTATATAAAAAAATAGCGATGGATTAGCGACAAAAATATTTTGTCTCAAACTCCGTCGCTAAGTAGCGACTTTCGTAGCGACGAAAAACTTATATCGCTAAGTTGCGACGGAATTTGACACGAAACTTTTTTTTCTTTAATCCATCGCTAATTAGCGACGGAGTATGAGACAAAATATTTTCATCGCTAAATCCACAACAAATTTCAATTTTAGCGATGACTACTTTTCTTTAGCTAAGTCGTCGCAACTTTACGACAAAAATAATTTAAGTCGCTAATTAACGTTTTTCTTGTAGTGATATATCATTCATGTATAGGCTTCATTGACAATTTGAGAGGCAACAATTTATGTTAAAAATATGAACGCCATCATCACATGCTTCTATGCATCATATGCTACTTATACAAGTTCTTTGAATCAAGTATAGCCTTCATGTCACATGCATCTTTCATTTTTCGCATAGCCTTAAATTTTCATAGGCAATTTGCATTTAGCATAGCATCAACAATTGTTATTATATGGTGCTTGGCCCAAGCATAGATATTCTCTATGCATGTTACGACATATTACATTTGTGTTAACTATAGTTATTCCATGCACTATGTCAAATTACATTTATTACAAATCTGAGCATAGATAAACACGTTTTCCATGAGCAATGTCATTTTACAATTATCATGAGCATAGACAAGTGTGATCGTTTCATATGCAATTTTACCTTGAATTTATCATGAACATATGTATAAATATGTTGATTCCATGTGCAATGCATCTATCATAAACATAGACAAGTATGAGCATAGTCAATTATGATCCTTTCATGTGCAATATCTATCATAAACATACGCATAAACGTATTGATTCCATGTTCAATGTCATATTGCATTGATCATATACATATGTATAGGCCAAACAATTTAATTTTTTGTGAATATTGTATTGCATTGATCATAAGCATATACTAAAATATAATATTTGTCATAGGGCAATTGAATTCTTATTTTTGAATATTCATGTGCATGAGCATCTAACTCACTATGAACTTGACATGATGATATTGAAAAACTTAGACTCACGCATAAACCTCTCAAGTATGGGTATAAGGAAATTTTTGCAATATAGTTTGCTTAGGTTTTACCATAATATATTTAGACAAAACAAGTTGGTATTTGAAGCTATAGAACTCCATTTTATCCGTTGCCACAAAACCTATTTTCACATTGAAACTTCTTCATCTTCCTGTTTTCTTTCAATTTTCTTTTTTTTTTCTTCCTTTGTTTTTTCTATCTCTCTTCTTTTTTTCTTTTTTTTGCAGTCAAGGTTCTGACTGCTGGTTTGCCCAGTCTACTGAAACTGGGTTTGGGTCAGACCCAGTTCAGACCTTGGCTAGACTGAGCCATTTGGTCCAACCAGTTTGAATCGGCTCGACGCAGACCACTCGAACCAATCTACTCGATTCTGGGTTGGTCTGTGCTGACTCAACTGGACCAAGTCTGAACCAGCTTGTTGGTTCAGACTTGACTAGTCTGGACCATGACTAGGTCCGTCCAGCCAATGCCACTTGAAATAATTTTGTGGTTTCAAGCAAGAGTTAAGTCTCAAACAATATAAGAAAATACTATATGAATATATATATATATATATATATATATATGAAATTTTTTCTTTTTTGAAATAACCACTTTTCTATCATTATCATGTGAGACCATTTTGTTTTCTTTTCTTTCTTTCATCATATGCTTATTCTAAATAATTTGACTAGAATAGCTATCCATTACATTTTTATTCATAAATTATTTTGAACTATCTATCCATAAAAATTGTTTATCATATTCACATGAATTTTCAAAACTACTACATATTAGAAAAAAACTTATATATTTACTTGTAAGAAGTTTATTAAGCATTAGAATCTCTAAGTATGACTTTGTTAGAGAGAGAAGCATAATTTGTGAGATGCATATCTATTATTTCAAGAATAATAAACATTTCACTCATAAAAACATAAATTACTATGTTGACATCCAACCCGGATCCAGTTGGATTGAACCTGGTAAGAGGGGGGAGGAGTTTGGATTGGGTTGGCTCGGTTTAGGCCCAACTCAATCCATTATATATATATATATATATATATATATATATATTATTTTGAAGAACCCACAACAATACATGGATTTTATGATCTTTCCACTCAGAAGCCCCTCCCATCTGCACTTAAATCCCATCATTTCTGATTGTGTTTGGCTGGAAAATGACCTAATTTCACTTTTTTTAATAGTTTTAATGGACATATCAGCTGAAAAATGGGCGGCAATCTTTTTTTCTTTGCTTTTGATTATATCTCGGCCATCCTCCTGATATGGGGTTGCTAGAAAATATCTGTATTTTTTTTATTTTTAATTTTTAATTTTGGTAATATTCCGACCACCCACAAGACAGAAAATGGCTGGACTGATGCCGCAAGAAAGAACTTTGTATTCATCCAAACAACTTACCTAGGTAGGCTTTGGCAAACTAGGTATGCCAAAAACCTGGCTTTGAGGAAAAACCAGGTTGGTCTTGCCCTTGTCATCCAAAGAGGCCCTAACTCGTCAAATTTAGAAACCTGACCCAACTATGTGCCCACATGAGAGCTTCAAACCACCATTGTTATCGTTCATTAAGCTATGCCAGTTCGTTTTTGTATCTTCATTGGACCCATTTAATGTGAGAAGCATCTTACGCATTAAATGGTTCCATAGGCAAACGGGTCGGATCCAAAACAAATAATTATATGAGGAGTCAAATCCGGTTCCAAAACAACTAAAAATTGCAAAACCTCCATCCTAGATGAAACCCATTTACATCCCTACAAGAAGAGGAACATCAGAGAGAGAGAGAGAGAGAGATGTGTGGACTTGATATACTATACAGTTTTCAGCATAACTTGTGTGTCCAAAATTGAACTGCAGTATCTTGGAGCATTGCATTTATGTCAACCAAGAAACATACCTGTCACAACCTTTGATAAGAAAAAAAAAAGGAGAAACCCCACCCCATCACGGACAGCACATTGACTGGCCTCCTGTTGGTAAAACCCTTGAGGTCCCCTGCTCAACCTGCCAACCGGAAAGTACACCCAGCTTCAACCTTGCGACTGAATTGATTATTCATATATTCACTTGATGTGTGTGTGTGTGTATAGGTACATGGGAAACAAATTACAAAATCAAATAAGAGATAAAAACATTACTCATTGACAACAGTTATGACGAGATTTCAGGAGCTGTTTGTGAATCTCCTTCAGGTAGGTATACTTGGCTTTGATTTTATCCAAGCTTGGGCCGTTCGGGATTGGGTCGTGAGTTCGTCCCAAGCCGACCCGAGTCCAAGCTCATTATGAGCAGAGCTTTACTAATAAACCTGGCTGAAAAAGTAAAAAGAGCTTAAAGGAGTGGTGAAAAATAGATTGAAAAATCAATTTTTACTAAACCAAATTTTTATTTAAAAAACCTAGTTTGGTGGCACCCAAACAACCACCTAAAAGCTAAGGTGCTGTAAAGACAAGCTGGACTAGACTAAGTTTATCTTCAAGAACGCTTCTAAGCTTATTAGGTGTTTTCTTGGCTCCTGACAGCTAGGTTTTATAGAAACCTAGTTTTCTTTAAAACTTGGTTTACCAAAAACCAAGTTTCATTGGTGTTTAGATGACCCAAAATCTTAAAACTATGTTTTGGAATTTCAAAACACACACAAAAAAAAAACAAGTTTTCGGCTAGCCACTAGTTGTCAAATGGCCTGATTGTTGCCTCCGGGCAAGGGTGGCACCAGATCGGCCATTTTCTGAACAGTCGGATATCTTAAAATTTTAAAAAATGTTAGAAGAGTAAAAAAGAAAAAAATGACCAACTATTTTTAGGCTAGTCACCAGCTGAGAAATGGCTGGGCTGGTGCCACCCAGCAAGGGAGGCACCAGTCCAGCCACTGGCTGGCTGGAAAATGTTTCGATATCCTAAAATAAAAAAAATAAAAAAAGTTTCTTTTCAAAAAAAGGAAAAAATGTTTGCCCCATTTTTAGGCTGGTGGTTGGCCGCATATCATAAAATAAAAAAATTAAAAAGTTTTTTAAAAAATGCACTTGACCATCTAAAAATGGCCGGTGGTTTGCCAAAAAATGGCCGGATATCTTAAAAAAAAATGTTAAAAAGAAAAAGAAAAATGAATAGGCCATTTTCCAGCCAGCCATTTGTCGGAAAATGGCCAAGCTGGTGCCACCAGTCCAACCATTTTCCGGCATGTGGGTGGCCAGAAAATGGACAGATATCCTAAAAAAAATAGTTTAAAAACGTCAAAAGAATAAAAAACATGCCCTGGCTGGTTTCGCCCTTGCTCAATGACACTAGCCCGCCCATTTTTTGGCCGATAAACGGTCAGAAAATGGCCTTGTGATCAGAAATTTTGAAAAAAAAAAAAAAAGTAAAAAACTATTGGTTGTTTTCGGCCTGGCCGGTCTGGTGCCGCCCGGTGTTGGTGGCATCATGCCAATTATCGGCTGGCAACATGAAAGATAGGGCGGAGTGCGATTGGGTGTGGGGTGGGAAGATAAGGGAGTCGTGAGGTGAGGATGGGGGTAACCCGATAAACTGGGTTACCCACTGCAAAAATTGGTTACACCAGCTTTTTCAAAACCTGGTTTAAACCAGGTTTGGTATCACCCAAACATGAACAAAACCTGGTTTTCTTAGAAAATCAGGTTTTCACCCAAAACCATGTTTGGGTGTCATCTAAATGCTCCCAGTCTTTTTGTTGTCAAATTTGGAAACTTGACCACATGAACTGACATGAGAGCTTAACATAACTTCATGTTTGCATGAAGCTTTACCAATTCCACATTTTTACGATAGTTGAACCCATTTGATGTTTGATAGAGGCATTCAAAGGCAAACACCTAACGCATTTTGATGGCTTTAATTTCTCTCGTAGCCATGGTTGGTAAACTCACCGGTTTGAACCGAGTGATGGTTCAAGTTTTACTTATTTTCGACAACAACTCGGTTGGGGCTCGGTGTGAACCGGCTTGAACCAGTCCACATGGTCAAGTTTTGTGTGGATTATAAGCTGTTATATGTATACAAATGTAATAACAATGATCACGGGTAGAGTAATAACACGGATCCCATCATTTGAAATAAGATGGGATCCATCTTGCATTCAATCCTGGCCATTTAATCAAATGGCCAGGATTGAATGCAAGATGGATCCCATCTTATTTCAAATGATGGGTGTTGCATAACTCCTACATAGGGGCGTCAATGTGCTAGGTTTAACCTGTACCAAACCCTATGTGGTCAAGGTTTGGTGATAAAAGGAGAAGGTCGAATTAAAATCTAGGTCTGATGTAGAGGATCCTCTCTCTCTCTCTCTCTCTCTCTCTCTCTCTCTCTCTCTCTCTCTCTCTCTATATATATATATATATATATATATATATATATATATATATATATATATGTGTGTGTGTGTGTGTGTGTCATGAAATATGCTAAATGAAACCTGCTAAATGGATTTTTCAGGTTTTTTTTTTTTAAATCTGACCATGCAGTGTGATCTATATGTACTTGATTTTATAGGGATCAGTTCTTGAAGTGTTTGATTCCGATACAAGGGTGGGTTTTTATAAGGTTAAAAAAATCAATAGTCCATTTTTTTTTGTAAATTTTCGAGTCTACAAATATCAATTTTTTTGTCGAAAACACATGATTCAGGTGTAGATTCCTCATAAATCGACCATACCCAACACATTTATGAGGTTAGAACTGTGTAAAAAACACAGAAAGAGCACAAAAACCCATTTAGCACAAACACATTTTTTTTCTCTCTCTCTCTCTCTTAATATATAATTGGGTATGGTTTGTGAAATCTCATACCAGACTCGAGCCCTAGTTTCAATTAAGATCCACAAATTCAATATAAAAAAGACACAAATATTATCTTATAATGTATGAACTGTGTTTGATTTATGTAATTCTTATAGGACTTTGTTATGGTGGATCCAATCAAACCCAAGTCTAGATCCAATACCAGTACCTCATAGTTACATTCAGGTTTGGATCCACTTAGGGTATGAACCTTTGATACCCCTGGGCCCTACGTGCACATTCAACTCTCCGTGTTGGTTCATAAATCTTATTTAATTCTCCTTGACCTAATTGACTTTTGGAATTTTAGATATATATAATTGGGTATGACTTGTGAAATTTCATGTGAGACTAGGGCAGAGTTTCAATTAAGATCCACAAATTTTCAATATAAAAAAGATAAACAAATATTATCTTATAATGTATGAATTGTGTCTTATTTGTGTAATTCTTATAGGACCTTGTGATGGTGGATCCAATCAGACCTAAGTCCATATCCAATACCAGTACCTTAAAGTTAGATTCGGGTTTGGATTCACTTAGGTTTGAATCATTAACACCACTAGGCCCTACGTTCACCATACAACTCTTCGTGTTGGTTCATAAATCTTATTTAATTTCCCTTGACCTAATTGACTTTTGGAATTTGGGTTCCATCAAAGTGCAAAAGAAACAATGGATTCAAGGAAAAGTGGCAGCCACCCCCAAAAGAATTTTGGATCACCGGAATCTGACATTTATGTATGTTTTTCTAGGGCTATGAATGTATTGATTTTTTCTCAACTCATAAAAACATGTTCTTTTATTAAAAAAAATGTAGTCTATGTCACGCTGAACACATCTATGTGATTAGATTGAGTAAAAACAACTTGCATCATGAGTTTTCAACTCAACTGTAGGCATAATCGATTGTAGTAAATATGTCCACAAATTAAAATTCTATTGTTCATGTTATTCATGTTCAATGAGAGTAGTCTTAAACATGTACAAGATAATGGATTCGTGTATAAACAGGTCATGCTTTTAGATATAGCAGTTTTTATAACGAAATATGATCTTATTGTAGGACAAAAAATAATGCATTTTTCAAAAACCCTATAATTTGCCAAAATACATCGATGTCCAAAATCACAAATAGCCAATTGTAAAAAGACCTTTTTAACCTTCACATATGCGAAACTCATGAAGTTCTTGTGATATATCTCTTTGCCCGTCAGGTATTGCAAAGGAGCTCCATATATTTTTGTTTGCGAACATCACAAATTTTGCATAATTATATTTGAAAATATCTTGTTAAACTCAAACCTCGAAACTTTGCAAATATTCAAACTAAGTTCACATATATATCTTCCTAAATATGAGAATTTTCTCACAAATATGTGAAGTTTCTCACAAATATGCAATTTTTTTCTCAAATATGTGGTACTTTTAAATATGTAAATTTTCTCTCAAGAGATCTGCAAATACATAGCGATCTTCGTAAATTGTTGGAATGCAAATTTTTTCAAACCGTATTAATTGTGATGCTTCGATATTTAAAATGATATTTTAATATTAAAAAGTGATTGTTCATATTTTAGGATTTTTTGCTTTTAAAAAGTGATGGTAGAGAAGATTTTGGAATGACAAAAAGGTGCATGGATGAAGTTGAGAAGATTTTGGAGAAGATACGCTGTAGAGATATTGAGGTGGTAAATAATATTGATCGTCTTTTAAAAAATAAGGTCTCGATTGTAAAGAGTGCATGTAGAAGGCATATTCACTTCAATCATTTATTCAAGAGAAGAGAGGGTTTGCAGACAAAACTAGTAATTAGGTTGATATTAAAAAACCAATTATCAAACCTAAAATGCGATGTGGACTTATGTTTGATTGGAAATGAGCCATTAAAGAAACAAGTGCTTGCTTCGGGGACATATTGCAGGATTTGTAGTCTTAAGAGTCGGATTAGAGAGGAGGCAATTTTGCCTCAATCATTTGCTCAAGAAAAAAGAGGGTCTTTGGATGAAAACAATAACCCGATTGGCATTAAGAAGCTAAATTTCAAACCCTCCAAGTGAATTATAAATCACTACATCTATACACACGTAGTAATAATGATCATGAGTGGCATAAAAACACAAATCCCATCATTTGAAATATAGGATGGGTTTTATCGTACATTCAATCCTAGCCATCCAATCAAATGGCTAGGATTCAATGTAAGTTGGAACCCATCTTATTTTAAATGATGGGAGTCGCGTTCATGGTGTAACCCCTACTTACCAAACCCTATGTGGTCAAGGTTTAGTGATAAAGAAGGAAGTCTAATTAAAATATAGGTCTGACTTGGAGGATTCTATATATATATATATGTGTGTGTGTGTGTGTGTGTGTGTTAAATGGGTCTTTCACGTTTTTTTGGTTTTATTTTTAAATTCTGACCATACAATCTATGTACTTGATTTTATAGGGATCAGCTCTTTGAAGTGTTCGATTTCAACACATGGGTGGGTTTTTATAAGGGTAAAAAATTCAATAGTCTAAAATTTTTGAAAAAATTGAGAGTCTCGAAATATCAATTTTTTCATTGAAAACAAATGATCCAGTTGTAAATTCCCCATAAATCGACCATGCCCAACATATTTATGAGGTTGGAACTAGGAAAAAAACACCAAAAGAGCACAAAAACCGATTTAGCATGTCTCATTTAGCACAAAATAAATTTTTTTTCTCTCCCTCTATATGTATATATAAAATTGGGTATGGTTTGTGAAATTTCAATTAAGATCCACAATTTTTCAATATAAGAAACATAAACAAATAATATCTTATAACGTATGAACTATTTTTGATTTATGTAATTCTTATAGGACCTTGTTATGGTGAATCCAATCAAACCCAAGTCCAGATCCAATACCAGTCCCTCAAAGTCAGATTCAGGTTTGGATCTACTTAGGTATGAACCATTGACACTCCTAGGCCCTACGTGCACATACAACTCTCCGTGTTGGTTCATAAATCTTATTTAATTCCCTTTTACCTACTTGACTTTTGAAATTTAGGTTCCATCCAAATGCAAAAGAAACAATGGATTCAAGGAAAAGTGGCAGCCACCTCAAAGTGGGGCTGGCGTGTGGGGGCTTTGTCAGATAGACGCACAATCAAGGTTTGATTCTCATGGTTATTGCTTTTCTGCGCTGCTGCTCCGATTCAAGCATTTAGCTCCGCGCTGCTCCGATTCAAGCAAGGCCTGGTGTTGGACACGTTCCCTTCTAACCCACTCAGTTCGTGGAAGAATGGGACTGACTGCTGCCAATGGGAAGGCATTACTTGTGATGACAGCCTCACAGAGGGCTTCGTCACAGCCTTAAGGATCCCCTCCGTTACCGTCAGAGATTCGTTTGCATGCCCCTTCAACACCATCGATCCTTCACTGTTCGAGCTCCGGCACCTCCGCATCCTCGACCTCAGCAACAATGGGTTCAAAGGTTCCATACCAACGAGGCTGGTGGAGCTCACCCATCTCTACCTCTGCTATAACCATTTCTCAGGACAGATCCCTCCGGAGATATCTCAGATGACGTCCTTGGTGCTTCTGTGGATCTCTTATAATCATGGACTGCGACTACAGCACCCTAATTTTGCAGAATTTATTAAGCCCATGGGTCACTTGCACTTGCAGAACCTCAATCTTGGTGACGTCAACATCTCCATGAGTGGCAAAGAGGTTAGCTTGGCCGCATCATCATCCATGCCGAATCTACATGAACTTTGGTTGGAAAATTGTTCCATCCACGGTCCCTTGCATGAATCCATTCTAAGTCTAAGTTCTTCCAGAAAGCAGCAATCTTGCGTATTTGCATCTATCTTCAGTAAAAGTACTATCCACCAGTAGCCTTCGTGGGTTCAGTTCAAAACTTACCCAGCTGATCACTCTAGACCTATCAGCAAACAGACTAAATGGGACGATTCCATTATCATGGGCTTCTCCAAATATCTCAAATATCTATCTCGATAATAACAGCTTGTCAGGTCCCGTACCAGAAGCTTTGGCTAAGCTTTCCAGCCTCAACACTTTAGAACTTAGCAACAACCTTTTGAATGGGAGTATCCCTCTAGGCCTTCTCAACAACCATCCTTCTCATTTCTACTCTCAGTTTTCAGACTTAACAATTGCTTAACCTCAGCAACAACTTGTTGAGTGGAGAGATCCCCTCTTTCGTAAGTAGGCCATCTTTCCTCGCAGTACTCGACCTTTCATCAAATAACATGATCGGATCAATCCCAGCTTCCATATGCAGCTTCACTCGGCTCATTTATCTCGACCTCAATAATAATCGCCTCACAGGTAGCATACCAAGTTGTCTCACTAGCCTAGATAGGCTGAAGGTGTTGAGTCTAGGTAGGAACCAATTGCAAGGCTCAATTCCAGAAGGGTTCAAGAACCATAGCAGGTTGAACATTCTGCAATTGAACGACAATCTACTGATCGGAAAAATACCAAGGTCTCTCTCTCTAACTGCAGCAGCTTGCAACTTTTAGACTTGGAGGATGCATTTACCTCTTGGCTAGGACATCTGACTCAATTAAAGGTGTTGGTGTTGCATTCCAACCGTTTGCATGGTTCTATCGCATCCTTTGGCTCGGAACGTGCATTTCCTCTAGTACACATCTTTGATATTGCTGATAACCGGTTTTCAGGAGTCCTATCCACCACACTATTTAAAACTTTCAAGGCTCTAATTGTAAATAATGAACCTAGTAATAGACTTCAGCTGATGTATTCCTTTACCATCAAGGATAATACACCTCACAACATGACTGTCATAGTCACGTTTAGGTATACTCCAAGTGTGATGTTGACAATCAAAGGAGCAAATAGGTTGGAACCTAAGATAATTGGTGGTCTAAACATCGATCATTGATCTTTCTAACAATATGTTCACTGGTGAAATCCCAGTAGAGTTGGGGACATTGACAGGGTTATATGTTCTAAACATGTCACACAACCATCTGAAGGGTCCCATTCTAAAGTCAACTTTGGATCTTTCTCACAACCAGCTAACCGGAATCATACCAGAGGAGATGACAAAGCTCACATTTCTCTCCATATTAAACTTGTCATTCAACAATCTCCAAGGAAGCATACCCTGGGAACGCCAATTCAGTACTTTCGACGAAACTTGCTTTGAAGGAAACCTTGAGCTTTGTGGGACAAAATCAAGGCCCTGCCCTATTTCAAGTGTCAGACTCACTCACTCCGCTCATAGTTGGTAATGAGAAACATGACCAAGATCCTGAATGGGAATACATAGCCCCAGAGTTAGGCTTCGTGTTGGGACTGGCAACAATAATTTTGCCTATCTTGTTTAGTAAAAGAATGGCAAATTGGTATTGGGGTGTTGTGGACAAAGTGCTGGCAGCATTGCACCCACGGCATTTGAGCCAGCTCGAGGAGAACGTGTTGAGGTAACGTTTGCCATCAGCTTAAACCAAGCCCTGTTGGGTTAAAGGTGTTACTTCTAGATTTTTAAACTTTCAGAATTTATTTTGTCAATATTTGATATACATTTTATTCAAAAATTATTTCTTTTGAACATCTTAGAGTTATATTTTATTTTTGAGTTTGAATTAAGAATTTTTTATTTTTCATTAAATAATCATATCTGAATCTAAATTTTGTAGTGGGTTAAGATTTATTTAAGGCTATTGAAGAGTATTATAAGGTGTTCTAGGTAGGGATGGCAGTGGACCGGGGGAAAGCGGGGCCCCGCCCCGCCTCGCCCCGTTTGGACCGGGGATGGAGGGTATGAAACGGGGATGGAGGCGGGGACGAAGGTTAAAATCCATCCCCGTCCGGGGGTGGAGGCGGGGATGGACGTGCACGTTCCCCCGCCCCGCCCCGCCCCGCCCCATCCCCGCCCCATCCCCGCCCCGGCCCATCCCCGCCCCGGCCCCGGCCCATCCCCGTCCCGGCCCCGCCCCATCCCCGCCCCCAACCCTTATACTCTTAGTTGTTTTATTTACTAACCCTAACTTCCTAATCCTAACCCTGGAGCCGCCGAGCAGGGCCATCGTCTCTTCCCCTTCCCCAATCCCCATCCGCACTGTCATTGGAGCCGGGCTGTCGCCGACCACCATTGGCCGTCGCCGACCACCGTTGGCCGTCGCCGACCATCTCCTCCCTCTTTTCTTTTTCCTTTCCCCGTCTGTAGCCTTGCATCGTCGGAGCAGCGTAAGTTCTCTTTTAGCTTGAATAGTTTAGAGCATAGCGCCCGCTTGATCATGAGTAGGTCAGGTGATAAGAGTAACTACTTGCTTGGCCTGGGTGGGATAGGTGATCAAGCGTTAGCCTTTGTTACTTTGCAAATTGAAAGGGGTTAAAATATGGTAGAGAGCAAGCAAGGTAGCTTGTCGAGAAAAAGAAAAACAGGAATTTTCCAAAGCTGATATTTGAGAAATGTGGAATTTTGAATCTTCTATTAGTAGAAATGTTAAGAATCTTGGAAATTTTGCACACTTGGTTTCATGTAACCACTCCCTAGATTTGATGAAAATCTGGAACTTTTTGTTGGTATTTGGTAGTACATAAATAGTTGGAATGACAAAAACCGTGACAATGTGACTTTTTTACTTTTTTTTTATCATCCAAATGTACCCTAAGTTTAAAATCCTAGGTTTCGTGAAGGATGCTTCCTTTTCTTAATGCTTTTACTTCATGGCTTGGATACCATTCTTCTTGTTAGTCTATAAGTCACCATGTGAGGCGATTTTCTGATTTATGCAAGTGACCACAAAAATCTAACTCGATTAAATGAAGATGTATGAAAGCAATTGAATCCAAGCTAATTTTTCAAGAAATTCATTCTGTCAATGTTTCCTGATTAAATTACGATAAATTATATAAAGTAATCAGCTAGAAATATTTTCTGGGCAGCTTACAATTATGCTTACTAGTGCAACTATAATTTGGTTTGCGAAACACCTGGTTCAATGCTATTTCTAGAATGTCCGAGCCCTAAGATTCCCTTGTTCTTAAAACTTGGTTGTTTTATTTTTTGTTGCCACATGCAAAATCGTCCACCTTGACATGGTCATAACCCTTAGGCCAGTCCAGATGCATCTTTGATATCAAATGTGCTCAAGTTGACCTGTACCTTGAATGTACTATGATAATCATGCAAGCCTGACTGGAATGCTTTTGCATTTTTCAACTGCATTTCTTGGGGATTAATTTAAAGTTGTAAGGATTAATCCATGGTTGGTAATAGCTTGTCCTTAAAGGTCATGTTTTTTATTTTCTAGTCTGGTTGTCTGGATCTGTACATTGCTATAAATCGTGGTAAGTTTATAATGATATTTTCCTTTTATTTGGAGTACAGTGAAAATATTTGGATATACTAAATATTCAGCTTGGACTGTATGATAATTATGTGTCACTCTACTACTTGATAGCGTGCCTTTCTCTTTATTAAATATTTTTCATCGAAGTTTCAAGCTTATTGCACCTGCTAACATCCAAGCCATTTTCAATTTTGGTTGGTTTCAGTTGGTTCAAGTTGTTTCTGTATAAAATTTAATTATGGAGAAATCAATTAAAGTTCATATCTGATAAGCAGTCTGAATATTTGTTGATAGTCTCTTTTTTGTGAATGTTTTGTAGATCTATAAGTTGGTGGCCAGTAATTTGATATGGAAGAGGAAGAACCATTAACCAATAAATTAAGTTCTCAACCTTCCAGTTCACATAGTATGTCTCAAGCTCTGGTTACACCAGTTGATAGCAACCATGTTTCAATGGAAGATAATGAAGATCAATCAACTGATTCAGGTAGATTTGCACTTGAACAGACAAGTAGGCATAAATCAGTTGTATGGAAACATTTCACTAGGAAAAAGATTGGTGGAAAGGATAAGTCAGAGTGCAATCATTGTCATAAATGTCTTGCTGGTGGTGCCAAGGCTGGAACTACTCATTTGCATGATCATATTAAGATTTGTCCTAGGCTTAAGCATAATAATATGAAGCAATATATTTTGGCTACAAACAATGCTACAGTGAATGCCGAAAAAACAATAGAGAATTGGCAATTTGTTCAAGATGCTGGAAGAAGGGATCTTGCTATGATGATTATTCTACATGAATATCCTCTTAGTATGGTTGATCATTATGGGTTTAGAAAATATTCTAATACTCTTCAAACCTTGTTCAAAATGATTACTCGAAACACTGTAAAGAAAGATATTCACAAAATTTATAATGTGGAACGAGACAAGACAATAAAATTGTTGGAAAAAACTAAGAGTAGAATTGCCATCACTACAGACATGTGGACATCTTCCAATCAAAAGAAGGGATACATGGCTATCACTGCACACTTCATTGATAATTCTTGGAGATTGCAAAGTCGAATCATAAGGTACTTGTCAAATGTCAATCATTTTTTTTTAATTCTTACTAACATGTTTTTGCAATATCAATATTTAATCGCCTTATTAAATTATGTTCAGGTTTTTATATGTACCTTATCGACATACCAAAGAAGTTCTTGCTGAGTGTTTGATGGATTGTTTGTTTGAGTGGAACCTTGATAGAAAGTTGATAAGTTTGACGATGGATAATTGCACCACTAATGATGCAGTTGTAGATATTTTATTGGATAAACTTCCATTTGGTTCATTAATATTACATGGACGGTTGTTTCATATGCGTTGTTGTGCCCATATTCTCAACTTGATTGTCCAAGATGGTTTGAATGTGATTGGAGAAAGAATTGAAAGAATTCGTGATAGTGTTGCTTATTGGACATCATCTCCCATGAGAATACAAAGATTTGAAGAGTCTGCTCATCAAATGCATATTTCAATTACCAAAAAACTTGCTCTTGATGTTAAAACTCGATGGAACTCAACTTTTATCATGCTTCAAACTGCTTTGCTTTATAAAGATGTTTTTACTCGTTTGACATATCGAGATCTCCACTACAAGCGTTGTCCGACGGAAGAGGATTGGGAGGTGGCACAAGACAATTGTGAGAAATTAGAGTTATTTCATCGTGCAACAGAATTATTTTCAGGTACAAAGTATCCTACAACAAATGCCTACTTTCCAACTATTTGTGGGATTAGAGTTGAGATGACTAAGTGGCTAAATGATCCAAAAGATGTTGTGAAAAACATGGCGCTTAGAATGCTAGAAAAATTTAATAAGTATTGGAGTGTGATCCATGGTATTATGGGAGTGGCCACTGTTTTAGATCCAAGATACAAGTTGAGCATGTTGGAATATTATTACAAGAAGATTTATGGAGACAATGAGGCTTTAAATGAAATTATGAGGATTAAGAATCTTTGTGTGGAGTTGATTAGTGAATATGAAAAACAAGAAAACAACTCCAATGAACCTGAACTTTTTCCTCCTCCTCCTCAATCAAGTATTGGATCCAAATGTTCACTAATTGATGATCTTTCTGACTTTGATAAGTTTATACAATCTAAAGATATTGAAAAAGCATGTGGGAGATCAGAATTTGAACATTACTTAGAAGATGGGATGATGCCAAGAACTCCAGATTTTGATATACTATCATTTTGGAAGTCAAGTGGTCCCAAGTATCCTCTTCTACAAATGATTGCAAAGGATATATTTGCCATTCCTGTCTCCTCAGTTGCTTCAGAGTCTGCTTTTAGTACAGGCGGAAGGGTGATCAGTCCACATCGTAGTAAACTCCTTCCAACTACAGTAGAGGCTTTGATGTGCTCTCAAAATTGGTTGTGGGCTGAAGCACGAGGTAATGAAATTTCATTTTTTTATAATTAGTGAATGCTTATGTTATAATGTATAACTAATGCATTATTTTTAATTTATAGGTTCATCATCATCGAAGGATCCACAATGTTACACATTCTTAGAAGATATGGATGTGGTAAATTTTATTCTTTTACTCACTTCTTTTATCTGCTACTATTACTTGTTAACAAAATCTATTTTGTTTGGTTCATAGGAAAGTGAAGTAGAAGATACAAATGCTATCAATGCTGATGATATTTAGAGTTTAATGAGCTAATGGTAATTCTTTGATGTTCAACAAAATCACTTAATGTTGTATTGCAGCTAATGATATAGTGCATTTGACTATTCCACAGGTCTTGGTTGTAAGAAATGACTTGAAGATGGGGAAAGGGAAGATTGCTGCTCAATGAGTTACAAACTTACACGAGTTGCCTTTATTCATGAAAGTTCCTGTAGATGACACAATTTTACTTCTGCCAGGGTGAGTGCTCAGACCTATGCGGTATCTCAGTGAAACATCTTAATAGGTCTAGCTGTGGATTTGCTGATGCTTAAGCTGTTCATGCATGTAATTTGTAAGGAGATGCCCTTAGTTTGATATATAGTCTCGTTAGTAGGCCAAGCTGGACGTTCAATGGTTATCTGTTGTATGCTTGATTAAAGAGAATTTTGGCTACTATAGCCCATGATAGTTGATAAAGTTCACAAAATCCAAGTAGGTCACTTGTTAGAACTTATCTTCAAGGATTATTCTGTCCAATCTAAAATAGCTTTGATATGTAAGTGTTTGGTTCACATATGCTGACTACTTATAACAGTTGCTAAAGAAAGACTGCTGATTATTTATGTACCATTGAGATAAGGGCATGTTGCTACATTAACCAAGTTAATGTAAATCCAATGCTATCTAGATATTGTGGCCAAGTTCCATTTCTTGGATCCTGAACCAAAATGTTATTTGGAGACGCCTAGAAGTCCGACACTTTTGTGTTCAGTCATGTTTGATACTGACACCGACACCAACACTTCTTGACATGGGTTGGCATGATTATTTTCTAACTTTAAAGTGCCCAATACTATTGGTATGCTAGATATGGCATGTCATATGGTGAATAGTGATGACCTCTAGCAGAAAATAGCCTTTTGAGCTTTATTTTTCACAAGATCTTAGAAGTTTTTCATCAAAATTTCAATGTTTTTACAAATTATATGTGTAGGTTTTAGCAGGTCTGACAAAGTCTCAGGCACGTCACTATGCTGTTTGTAGCTCTTCAATCCCAAAGTTTTTCCGCCTTTTTTGTCACAATAGCTTCAAAAATAATTTGAATCTACTTAGTGCAGTGTTACCTGTGACTGTGAGCATCTGCAAATTACAGAAGAAAAATGGATATGTTGATCAAAAGTTGGGTTTTCTCTGTTGCTATATGGAATAATTGAGCTAAAATAAGGTAGCTATGAACTAATAGTGGTATTACAGGTTATATTGGTTTTTAACATATGATCCATTATGTTTACAAACACCTTCCCTTGCTTGAATGAATATTTGTGAGACTTATGCTTTGGTCTGGGGGTGGGGGGAAAGGGTGCATTTATTGCCTTGTTTTTCATGACTGCGTGGAGTTTTGGCACATTGCAAAAATTAAAAGCTAAAAAATAGTAAATGAAGGTTGAAACTTTCTTAGATTTGTTGTGAACAAAATGGCCTGATTTCACTGAGATACCCAAAAAAACTCTAACAACATGTTTTTTTCTAGTCAAGTTGGGTTTGTCACCCTTGGCGGTATTGTTGAGTTTCTGCTATTGTAGAGCTAAGGCCTGATTTCTCTGTTGGTGTTGGTTTGATACCATGAATTTCGTGGAAAGAGCTGTAGCAAGTTTATAGGTTATGCGTTATCTTGACTGTTTTCCATGTGGATGAATTCATTTATCATCAACTGGAATATTAACGTGAATGATTTGTAAGTAGGGATGCAATTTGACGGGGACGGGGACGGGGACGGGGACGGGGACGGGGACGGGGACGGGGACGGGGCGGGGACGGGGCGGGGACGGGGACGGGGACGGGGCGGGGGTGGAGGACATGAAACGGGGATGAAGGCGGGGGTGGAGGATAAAATCCATCCCCGCCGCGGAGGCGGGGCGGGGGTGGAGGATAAAATTTTGAGGCGGGGCGGGGGTGGAAACCTTGTCCCCCGCCCCGCCCCGCCCCACTGCCATCCCTAGTTCTAGGGTAAGTTTTATTTTTATTTTAAAAATAATTGGGTTTAATGGGTGGCCCAAATCCACCCATTGAGCACAAAAGAACGTGACAAAAGAGTTGTTTGAACCAACCCAACCCAACCCATTAGGCACATGGGTTCCTCTCTCTCTCTCTCTCTCTCTCTCTCTCTCTCTCTCTCTACTCTAATCTGGTTTTTAAAAGAAAGAACCCTAAAAAAAGTGATCAGCTTTTTGTCGTGTTTTCTTTTCCTTAAAGCTGTGATAAGGAAGCCCTCTTGAGAGGACGTATGGGAGGGTGAGAAGCCTCTTCGTTCCCATCAGTGGTGGCTGCATTTGCTGTGTGTGCAACCGTGAAGATCTTCGGCCGGACGTAGATCCATCTTGGTCTATTTTGGAGCTGTTGAAGCGGTGAACGGCCCTTTTTCCCGCTTGGCCAGCATAGTGGACGCCGAATCTAAGCCGTTCTGCCATCTTTATTGTTGTGTTTGTGGCTATTAGATTGTCTTGAGAGTGATTGAACTCTTTCTTGGATGTTGGTCTGTTAAATCTTGAATCTGAAGTTTCTGTTTGAGTTTAGATTCAAGAATAGTCAGTTTGCAGGAAATAATTGCGTGAATATGAAATTCTTAATTTTACTGGTCTGAATATTGGAAATCTTGACAGTAGTTAACGTTGCACACTAGGATTTATTGTTCACGTTTTAGAGTGCCAGTGGAAGCTCAATCTGTTTGCTTGCAAATCCTGTGTGTGTGAGAGCAGATATATACATGAAAACAGGAACATGTGTGCTGCATCGACTCTTCGCCTAACACCGCACGCACATCACTTGGCCTGCATTTAGAAATTGTTTGGTTTAAATATTCTGTGTGCTCAAACTGTTAAAATCTCTGTTTGAACCTACATTTAATCGGCTGGAACGCCCTTGTTGTTTTCAATGTCAAACAATTTCCAGTTTGGAACCTGTTTGACTCCATTTCAGACATGTTCAATATGAAACATATTGAAAATTTCCTGATTCACGTTCGTATGCCCTTGATTGTGATGCCTTTGTTTTAAATCATATCCCGTTTGACATCAATAGAAACTGGATTATTTGGTTTGTTTATGTAGTGCTCAATCTGATTCATAACAGGGAGTTCTATATTCTTCTGCATTTACTGTGACTAGAAACAGGGTCCAAAAAAGTTCACGTTTTTTCGTGTGGGGGCGTGTACATCCGAACGCTGTTCTGTTATCCGTTGGCAGCGTCCACCAACTGTTTGGTAAAACGCCCCAATGAACCCCACAATCCGATTTGTCCGATTCTTGATCGTTCCGCGTGTGATTTATTTTTTTTGTGTGTGTGTTTGAATGCCTCTAATCCTTACCACACACGCACCCCATAGGTCAGGTGATTCACTGTTAGGAAACTTCCCTAGCTGCCCCTTTCACGCAATCGTTGATTATAGTTTAGAGTCAGGCCCACTCAACCAGCCCGTGTTTCCTTCTTATTGGTTCACCGGATTGTGATCCGTAGGACCAGGTCTTTGATACCAGCCACGTTTTTCCGAGTCATAAAACAAAAAAAGAATTCCAGAACCTGCCACTTTTCTGCACATCCCACTGCACAATGCCAACGAATTCCTGGCTTAAAACATTCCCTCATTAATCGCCCAATGAATAATTCTCCCCATCCCTTAGGCCTTGAAGGAGTGCACATCAAACGCCCATCGACCGCCGGGTAGTTCTCGGGATCACTCAAGCCTCATAACAAGGAACACACGAACAGATAAATATTACGTTGTTTTAGAACTGAAAGTCTGGAAGTAATAGAATTTCAAAAAAATAAATGGTTTCAAAACTAGAATCCAAAGAATTTTTATCTCTAAACCCATTGTTTGCAAACAAAATGCTTCAATGTAATATGTTATATGACGTCTAGAACATATTTATTCTTACTTAAATGAGTTTATATGAGCCAAACCTAGTGTTCCCTTGCGACTTACAGTGTACAGTTGCGCTTAGAGTCTGTTTTGCTTTTGTTGAGTCTGATGTAAGTTGCCTGGTTCAGGTGAATCAATACCCCGAAGGGGTAGCCCGTATACTTGAACTGTAATAGCCTGCGGGCAAAATTGTGAATGAAGTAAATGCGTTGAGCTTTCTTTTGTTCACCCTCGTTGTGATTGCAATTTCTCTTCCTCTATTCTCTCTTGCTCTCTTGCACTCTGATTACAAGCTTTCGCGATCGGCAAGCGAGCTGACGAGTAGGCTTGCGGTGGTAAGGAAGGACCGTTGCGCCGCGCTGGCCCATTGAAGGAAATAGGCCCGTGATAAGTGGTACCAGAGCCCGTTCTCGTGCTGGGGAAGGGACTCCGGAGTCGGTGTCGACAGACACGCCGACAGGCTGCGATTTGTGAGCAAGACATCGTGGCGCCTTATCAACACTTGCGCAACACTAAAGGCAAGGCAGTTGCCGAAACTGAGGAGATGGGTTCACCTCGGGGCCAAGAAGAGTTGGCTGCAACTGTTAACAAGCTGGTGGAAGATGTGACTTCGCATGATGAAGCGATTTCACGCGCATGTGAATCATTCAATGGATTGAATGATGTGGTGGCGAGCCTGCAAGAGCAAGTGAACTTACTAATGGGGCAGGTCACTTCATTGACGACTACAGTGACCGATCTTGAGTTGAGGAACCGTACGTTGCAGTGGACGGTGACCCTAAATGGCGGAAATGGTGAGAGGCCATCAAGGATTAATGTGCCAAGACCCACAAAATTCAATGGTTCTCGTGACAGCAAGGCCATTGAGAACTTCTTGTTCCAAGTAGAAGACTACTTGGATATCCAGAATGTGACCCTTGAAGATCTAAGGATTAAGGCTGCAACGGCCTTACTTGATGGTGATGCTATCGCTTGGTGGAGGCGGAAGCGCAATGACATGGAGAGGGGTCAATGTGTGATAGACACCTTTGATGACTTCAAAGTAGAGTTGTGCAACTACTTCATGCCAAGAAATGCGCAGAGACAGGCTTACCGAATGGTTCGTGAGCTCAAACATACTGATTCGCTGCAAGACTATGTCAGAACGTTCCAGAAGCTTATGCTGGAGATACCTAACATGCCAGAATACGACATGCTCAACTGGTTCATTGTGGGACTTCAACCATGGGCACAGTCTGAAGTGGAAAGGAGCAACCCCCGTATTTTGGAATATGCATATGTGGCGGCTGAGCGCTTAGTTGACACTCAGCGCAAGCCTTTCACCCCATCAACCAAAGTTGGAAAGAAGCCTGACCACGGAGGCAAGAAGGATGAGCAGCACAATGATAAAGGTGAGGCGTCGACACGCCATCAATCCAAAAAGAAACATAACTTCACAAAGCATAACAACAGCAACAAGGGTGCGGTTGTGACATGTTGGTTCTGCGGCGATAGACACATCGCCAGGCAGTGCCCAAAGCGCCTTGTAAAGGACGACGGGCAAGCCAATGCTGCACGGGAAGAATGCAGCGATACTGAATGCAGTGACACTGAGACCATGCAACCAAGGATGAGAGTCATGCGATCGATTAACACAGCTAGAAGTTGCGCAGCTAAGAACATGCAGGTCAGTAAGGAACTTATGTACGTAGAAGTCATTATGAATGGAAAGTCTACTTCAGCAATGGTAGACTCGGGGGCCACACACAACTTTGTCTCGCGGGAAGAGGCAGAGCGGTTGGGCTTGAAAACTAGGCCAAAGCAGAGGACTATCAAAACAGTAAACTATGAGGCCAAGCCCATCCTTGGTGAAGCAAGAGATGTGGCTACTCAAGTGGGGAGTTGGGTCGGCAAAGCCAACTTCTCTGTGGTGCCCCTGGACGATTTCAAGGTGATTCTGGGTATGGAGTTTCTGCGAAGCCAGAATGTTATGATGCTGCCAAAGTTTAACACGTTGACGATCATGGGGTCAGACCTGTCACACACAGTGCAGTGCATTACGCAGAAAGACAAGTCTTCCGTGTTATCGACAATGCAACTGAAGAAGGGTGTCAAGCATGGGGAGCAGACATTCTTAGTGGCAGTGCGTGCAGATGAAGGGAAGGTAGAAGCAGCAGTGCCGCCGACCCTAGCCCCACTATTGGAGGAGTTTCGGGGGGTGATGCCCTTGAAATTGCCAAAGCGTCTTCCGCCAAGACGCGAGGTCGACCACAAGATTGAGTTGACCCCGGGAGCGAAGCCTCCTGCAATGGTTCCATACCGTATGGGGTCAGCTGAGTTGAAGGAGCTGCGCAAGCAGCTAGACGAGATGTTGGACGCAGGCATTGTTCATCCATCAAAAGCCCCATTTGGTGCCCCGGTCCTTTTCTAGATGAAACATGATGGCTCTAAACGGTTATGTGTGGATTACCGTGCCTTGAACAAGATCACGGTGAAGAACAAGTACTCATTGTCATTGATAGCGGACTTGTTCGATCAGCTAGGTAGTGCCGTATCTTTTCCAAGCTAGATCTGCGATCGGGTTACTGGCAGGTGAGGATTGCCGAAGGTGATGAGCCGAAAACAACTTGTGTCACCCGCTATGGTGCTTACGAATTTCTAGTAATGCCATTCGGGTTGACAAATACTCCAGCCACGTTCACGACTTTAATGAACCAGATCTTCTACCCTTACTTAGACAAGTTTGTGGTAGTTTACCTGGATGATATCGTGATCTACAACAGCAACATGGAGGAACATGTCGAGCACTTGCGAACAATGTTTCGGGTGCTGAAGGAGAATGACCTTTGTGTCAACCGAGAGAAGTGTCTCTTCGGGCAGGAGGAGATCAGCTTCCTTCGCCACGTTGTGGGGCGTGGTGTGCTGCGTATGAATGGGCAGAAGATAAGGGTCATCCATGAATGGGTTCCGCCAAGCAAAGTGCCAGAATTGCGGTCATTCCTTGGTTTGGCAAACTATTATCGACGTTTCATCGAAGGTTATTCCCTCATTGTTGCGCCCCTCACAGATTTGTTAAATAAGAATCGGGTATGGCTCTGGACAAGAGCGTGCCAAGATGCCTTCGATGGCTTGAAGAAAGCCTTAGTGAGGGAGCTAGTGCTGCGACTGCCTGATCATTCGAGACCCTTTGAAGTCCACACTGATGCCTCAGACTTTGCCATTGGCGGAGTTATTATGGAAGATGGTCATCCGATCGCATATGAGAGTCGCAAGCTGAAGGATGCAGAGAGGCGTTACACAGTGCACGAACGTGAGATGATCGCTATTGTGTATTGCCTCAGGACCTGGCGGCACTACCTTTTGGGTGCCGAGTTCGTCGTCAAGACGGACAATGTGGCCACGAGCTATTTTCAGACACAAAAGAAGTTGACGCCTAAACAAGCTCGATGACAAATGTTTTTGGCTGAGTTCGACTTTGCCTTGAAGTACAAGGTTGGGAAGACCAATGTTGTGGCGGATGCCTTGAGCCGTAGGGCCGAACTGGCAGCTGTGCACGCGGAGTCTTCTGAAGTGCATTTGGAGGGTGCAGTGCTGAGTCGCATCCGCGAGGGTACGCAGCAGGATCCGACCGCACAACACCTTGTTTCTCTGGCGCAGGCAGGGAAGACTCGGCGATTTTGGCTACAGGATGGCCTCTTCGTAACAAAAGGGGGATGCATCTTTGTACCACGGTGGGGAAGTCTTCGCCGAGAGCTACTCAAGGAGTGCCATGATACACTATGGGCCGGCCATCCTTGTCAGAAGCGGACCTTAGCACTCCTTGAGCGCGGCTACTATTGGCCGCAGATGAGAGACGACGTTGAGGGGTATGTGCGGACATGCCTCATCTGCCAGCAAGATAAGGGGACAAACCAGAAGGCTGTCGGTCTCCTTGAGCCTCTACCAATTCCAGAACGTCCTTGGGATAGCATCTCCATAGACTTTATTGTTAGTCTACCGAAGGTAGAGGGCATCAGTTCTATTTTGGTTGTGGTGGATCGTTTCTCAAAGTATGTCACCTTTATCCCAGCTTCCAAGGAGTGCCCTGCAGAGAAGACTGCAGAGTTGTTCGTAAAGCATGTGGTGAAGCACTGGGGCATACCAAAGAGCATTGTGAGTGATCGCGATGCTCGCTTCACGGGCAAGTTCTGGCATGAAGTATTTCGGCTACTTGGCTCTGAGTTGCTGTTTTCAACAAGCTTTCATCCGTAGACAAATGGGCAGACATAGCGTATCAACGGGATATTGGAGCAGTACCTTAGGCACTTTGTTAGTGCCAATTAGAAAAAATGGGTGAAGCTCCTTGATGTGGCACAGTTTTGTTATAATCTGCAGAAGAGCGAGTCTTCAGGCCACAGTCCGTTCGAGATAGCCACGAGGCAACAACCACTAACTCCGCACACTCTTGCCACACAAGAAAAGGGAAGGCCATCATTCGCCTATCAGTTTGTTCGCGACTGGCACGAGCAAAATGAGTTGGCGAAGGCATTCTTACAAAAAGCGGCAAAGAGAATGAAGAAGTGGGCGGACAAACACCGTCGACCTGCAGGGTTCCAAGTTGGGGACCAAGTGTTGGTGAAGTTATATCCTGGTCGCACAGGCATCTTCCGTGGGCGGCACCGCGGACTACTCAGAAAGTTTGAGGGACCCTTCACCATCACAAAGAAGGTAGGCAAACTGGCATACAAGCTGGAGTTGCCCCCAGACTTCAAGGTGCACCCGGTGTTCCACGTGTGCAACCTCAAGCAGTTCTATCCAGATGATGGAGACCCGGAACGCAGTGTGCCACAACGCGCTCCCATCATGCAGAGGGCCCCGACATCACAACGGGCCGAGAAGCACCTCAGTCAGATCCTTCGCCACAAGGTCAACTACTTGGGACAAGCGAAGAAATACTTGGTGCAGTGGGAGGAAACAGCGGAACCAACGTGAGAGCCTGCATTTCGAATGAACAGCCGCTACCCGGCTGAAGTCAGGGCTTACCACGAAACAGATGGCGCCGAGGACGGCGCATGATTTGAAGGGGGAGCATGTTCCCTTGCAACTTACAGTGTACAGTTGCGCTTAGAGTCTGTTTTGCTTTTGTTGAGTCTGATGTAAGTTGCCCGGTTCAGGTGAATCAATACCCCAAAGGGGCAGCCCGTATACTTGAATTGTAATAGCCTGCGGGCAAAATTGTGAATGAAGTAAATGTGTTGAGCTTTCTTTTGTTCACCCTCGTTGTGATTGCTTCTTGTGATTGCAATTTCTCTCCCTCTATTCTCTCTTGCTCTCTTGCACTCTGATTACAAGCTTCCGCGATCGGTAAGCGAGCTGACGAGTAGGCTTGCGGCGGTAAGGAAGGACCGTCGCGCCGCGCTGGCCCATTGAAAGAAATAGGCCCGTGACACCTAGTTGAACACTTATTTTCATCTTTAAACTGTCGGGTCTAATTTATGAGCTCGAACAAGATCTTTACAAGCCAAACACTGGTTTCCCAGCCCTATCTACTGCAATACTCTGCACAAAACCTTCTGGGGAGTGTTACCTTGCAAATCAATGCACTCTTGCCCGGGCAGCCTGCATTAGGTGCATCAAACGCATCCTTAAGGGTGTGTTTGATTGTGCACCCATCGCGCAGAACGCCGCAGACGCACGGCATGCCAAACAGTGGATGTGGAGAACTGTGTTACCAGAACAGTGAAACACTGTTCCACACACACACACACCCTTGGAATAGGGGGCGGAGGTACCATCACTTAAAAAAATTGAGCAGAGTGGTGTAAATCCCGAATCACCGTCCCTGCAGACGGCAACACCACGTGCTCCCTCTCTCTTTCCCTTATTCATCTTCTTTTCTCTCTCTCTCTCTGAAATTAGGGTTTGAATTAGAGATCTAATGAAGGATTTTTAATTAGGGATTTTCAGTTTGGTGTTTCAAATTAAGTTTTCAATTAGTGTTTCAAATTAAGGCTTTTCAAATTATGGTTTCAATTAAATATAAAAAATAAAAAATCTCTTTGATTAAGGCTTTGAACCAAAATTATTTAATTACGGTTTTTTTATGTTTAATTTGATTAGGTATTTTCTTTTATTAGAGTTTGAATTAGGGTTTTTATAATTAATTTTATGGTTTCTTTGTTTTCATGGTTTATTTTTCTTGTAGCTTGGTTGTTTTGGTTTATTTATGGTTTCTTTGTTTTTATGGTTTATTTTTCTTGTAGCTTGGTTTTTTTGGTTTATTTATGATTTATTTTCATGCAGTTTAAGATTTATTTATGTTTTATTTTCTTGCAGATTATTTTCAAATATGAAAAATATGATTTCCTATTTGAGTCAAAACAAACACTGGACGAATAACAGTTACCTATTCTAATGTTCTGTCCAATCTTGGACACGCAATCAAACACACCCTAAAATCCTTAATGAACGCAGACTAAAGTGTGCCCATTATAAGCATGGAGATCCAACACCAAACACATATACATAGCTCTTCAAAAACTTGAAAAGCAAAACTGCAAATACACCCTGAAGCCCTTGAAAAAGCTTCCTGTTAGCACCATCATTAATATCCTAACAAATATCTCCAATTTACTTCCCATCATAATAGCTGAATTCTACACAACACCTGTAGATTTGGTAGATTCTCATAGATACCAAGACAAAAAATTAGAATGATACTAACTATTAACGGCCATAGCCGATAACATATCAACACTGCACAGAGAGAGAGAGAGAGATGAACAAAAGATCTTAATTCTCGTAATATTTGATCGTCTAACAAAGATGAAAAAGCAAAACTGGTATTGCTACCCTTAGTCTTTACAAAAAGCTGTGTAGGTAAATATATACAACCTACAGAAAAGTGGGTTAGTAGACCAAGAACTTGGCAGGGAACATGCAAAATATGTACATTTTTTAACAAACTTCAGCTACCCAAAAACCGGCACAGCTTTTGTATAAAAGCAGACCATTGAAAAGCATTCAGAAACAAACTGGCCAATCCTGCAGACCATTGTAAGATTTTTTTTTCCTTTTGAAGCAAAATCTCAGTTCAGACGACAAAGTTTGGGGCTGCCTGAGCATGTATTAACAGCATTCAAGATGTCTTTTTGGGATTTTTCTTGTTGCTCATTGAAGACGCCTGTTCATCAAAATAAACATGAGAAGGGCTCGTTATGATCAGCGTTTGAAGGTGCAACCTGAACCGGACAGAGACTATTCCTCAACCTCCACCCCCCTCCACCAAACTTACGTTAAGAGCCCTAATGGGGACTTGGATTCCAATCACCTGAGCTAGTCAGGTCTGGTGATGTATTTCTGTTTACAGTCGGTAACAGACCTAACCTAAGCCATTGGAACCCATGAAAAGCACAATCCCACTGGCAACTCCAAGTCCTGAGACAGAGTTATAGTCGAAGATGAATAGCAGCATCAATTACTCACAATACATGATCGCCATTCAGATTTGAGCTGCTTTTCTTCGGTAGCTTCAGATTCAGGTTGGCTGCAAACATGGTGAAATAGGGGCAGTAGCACAGCAGCATCAAGAGCTGCATACTCTATCTGAGAATCATCCATTGATAAAATCAGTAATACAGTTTAACAGTTGAAAATAAATGAATACTCTGCACACTGATTAATTTTATCGAAGAGACATACATTCATAATGTCATGCAAGTAACCAAAACCCTCTAATTCAATGGATGAACAAAAGAACCATGAAAGAAGAACTGAGAGCAAAAACATATATTGAAATGCACCTGGCCCGGAGTTAAAGGGCGTTGGTCCCAATTGCTGTCACGCCTTGCCTTGTTCAAGCCAGCTCCCAGAATTTTCTGACAGGAAATGCAGGGAGAAAAGGTTTCGTGAACCACTCTCAGACTTGGCATCTCAATATTTTCAAGTTTTCTCCAATAATTAGCATTCAGTACCATTCAAAAAGTTGTAGAAAGTTTAGATGTTATTTCGTTTTTATATTTCAAGTTTTTTCACTAAGAATTCTATGTTCCTTTACAAATTCTTTGTTAACTTTCCAGAGAATATCCTCAAAGAACTACTCATGAGAACTAACACCAGCCCAACCACCAAACCATTAGATTGTAGGGACAACTAGCACACCCAGGACAAGTGACAGGCCTCTAGTAAAATACCTTAGCAAGGCCAGAGAGACCTCCACTAGGTTGCTTGAACAGCTTTTGGATATCTAACAGCATGTCATACGACTGAAAACACTCAAGCTTTGCATAGGACTGTGATAACTGATAGAAATCACACTGCACATTATATCCTAAATACCACAAAAAGGTCATTTATTAGAATATTAGTGCTCTATTTTGAGAACATACGAGGAAAACTTCTTACTCAACGGCCTTCATCTTTTTGCATACCAAGCTTTAAAATCCTGTGGGAGTGTAAAATACGCTTAAAGCAGTCATCCATGACATTTTGACTAACTTCAAATAACTTTAATAAGTCGAAGATGAACACTTTCTTGTCAAAAGCAATCTGCAGAATAGACACCTGCACAGCAAAGATTTTATAAATATGCATGCATGGCAGCATAGGGCAGAACAAAGTACAAGTGGAATTTAGAAGGAAAGCTGTAACATTGAAACAAAATGATCAATCAGTTGGAAACTTTCAGCGCAAAAGGGGGACAGGGTTAATCACCCCAATTCTAAGCACCAAAAAACTCTCTCATACCTGGCCCTTATTTTTCTGCATTAAATTCAGTTGACCCTTACATGAGTAGCAACAGCTCATTTTATGAAACAATTTCATCTCCAGATTGCAGTAACACTAACAAGGTTTTGTAAGCCAAAGAATGAGAGAAGATGGTTAGGTAAGCGGGGCTGTATATCTCAAGGTAATTCATAATGTATACTCAAATGCAAACGAGAGATTTTACCAAAGCAACAACAGATTATATTATTGCTGAAATCACCACCACACCTCGAACCTGGTTTACCAACTAGAGGTTTACACCTCACACTTTTTTACAAAAGTTGATTCACCATTTGTAAGTTGTGGATTGTTAATTTGCATACATAATCTTTTGTTAGATTTACATTATTTTAGTGATTTATGCTTTACCAACTTGAGGTTTACACCTCACCTCACGGTGTCATAGAATCTTGAATTGCCTTCACACTTTTCACAATGTTAAGCAGAACAGAGCTAGTAGGTCAAAAAAAATGAAATTACCAGTTTTTGGTTTCCCTTGAGATTTTTTTTTTGAAGGAAAGGTTAAAATCAAAGCAAAAATAATAGTGCTGATTTGCCACCAAACAGATAGAACAATATAAAGAGAAACAACATGTGAAGAAAGTTGAAAGAAATCAATCATATGAGTGGTTCCTATTTTACTCAAGCATAGAAAAACAACTGTGTTTATATCAATAGACTGTAAATCTTCTCTTTCTTCATTGAAGACCCTATTATATTTTCACATGCCATACCAAAACAACCAAACCACCTCCAAGCTATTTTCCATTTCCTAGCCTTTTTCTTCAAGCAGCCAGCAAATATCTCATGGATGTGATATTTCAATTATAAAATTCCCAATCAGGCCATGCCTATTTAAGCAGCATATTGAAGAGTAAGCATGTGTATAGAAGATGTATGTCTGATTTTCCATTCCTTTTGTTAAAATATATTGTATTATGTATATGTGACATATATATATATATACACACACACACACACACACATATATATATGTCTTTTACTGTGTATGAAAACTGAAATACCCATCAGGGGTATTTCAATAATTTCAGCTTGTAACAGGTGTCAGTCCACTAGGGACTGATGACTTTGAGTTTTTATTTTCTTTTTATTTTTTCCTTTTATTTTGTAATGGTTGTTGTACCTGTGTCAGGTGCTGGTCCAACTAGCTGTTGGACCAGCCCCTTGAGCATGGAGTGCCTGCCTTCCCTTTTCCCTTGTATATGTTATGTTTGTTGCCAAGTGTTGAGATTAACTGTCCTATTGAGGTTTTAAGCGTAAGTTTTCTAAAAGGTAAGTTATTTGATATTTCATAAATAAAGAGGGACGTGTAAGTAATTTTTATATAGTGGCGTCTCTCTATTTAATGATGAGATTAGCCCTAATAGAATTAACGAGTTCTCTCTCTCTCTCTCTCTCTCTCTCTCTCTCTCTCTCTCTCTCTCTCTCTCTCTCTCTCTCTCTCTCTCTCTCTCTCTCTCGATTCTGGTGCACCTCAGATAAGTTTCCACATGGTATCAGAGCGGTGGATCTCGGGAGCGTGAGCACGTGATCGACCTACACCAAAAAGGCTAAAAAAAAAATTATATAAAATAAACAGGTGCGTATTTCTTGTTCTTCTTCTAATTGCATAGATCTGATTACATATCTGTGTCATGACACAAATCTATAACCAGATCTAAATGTCACGGTGATGGTGGTGTCAACTGAATCTGGTTGCGGCAGAGTTGGGTATTTTCTATCAAACCAAGGATCTGAATGTCGGGAAAATTAATTTTTCTTTTGATGACTTACTGTAAATCATGCTTCGTGGGAGCTGGTGTGATTTCTGTGTCATGTGTAGTTGAGAGTTTTTTTTTGCAGTCGTGGGATGCATGTGTCGTATGCAGTTGAACAAAGTAATCTTGTCCTTGGAGGTCGTGTTCGATGTTGTTCTGGTTTTCTCAGAACTACATTCCTGATCTAATTTTTTATTGCTTCTGATGTGGGTTGAATAACCTAATGAAGTCGTGAATTAGGTTGTCGTATGATCGTGAAACACACTATTTTTCTTGCTCTGCTGGCGTGAACTGATTTCTGATATGGTGAAACAGTATTATGTTGTCGTAGATTTGGCTAACACGTGATCATCAAACACGCTGTTCCTGTGTCAACTGCCGTGTGCTTGATGAACATCCCAGAGTCAAAATCTGAGTGATTAAGAAAGTGAACCTTTTATTTGTTTTTACTAGCTGTATTAGCATCAAATATATCTCTTATCTTGTTAATACTACTCAGTATGGGTGAAGCTTCGAAACTTGATTCCAAAAATGATGATATTGGGGAGTATAAGGCATTTGCAAATCCCTTCTCATATGGTTCTTCTGTAAGATTGAATGAAACTAACTATGCCAGGTGGTCCAGAACTTTTATGATGTCGGTATTTGGACATCGTAGAAAACATATTATGTTAGAAACTAAACCAAATGAAAAGGTGGAAAAATATATTACTTGGGACGAAGATAATGACATCGTTATGTCATGGATCATGAATAGTGTCGAACCTCATATTGCAGATGGTCTAATTTACTATAATACAACCAAACAGATGTGGGACAACCTTCGAGATACGTATTCTCAAGAGACTAATGTGAGTCGTATCCTGCAAGTCGAACAGGAGATATATAATTTGCAGCAAGGAGATCAGACCTTGGCTCAGTATTATGCCTCTGTCAAAGCAGCATTTAAAAGACTCAATGCCCACAGACCTTTTTGTTGTCCGCAGCACAAGGATCATCAAGAACAGACTATGGTTGCTCGATTTCTCACAGGTTTATCTTCAGAATTCTCTGTTGCAAAAGTTCAAATGTTGACTGGATCCGATGTACCTACTCTTGCTGATGCATACAATCGTCTGAGTAGACTTGTGATTTCTCTTCCACAAGCTCAACCTATGTCCCAGTCATTTGCTCTAGTTGTCCCATCCAGTTATGGACGTGGAAATTTTTAGACTATTAGAGGACGAGGTCGTGGAAGAGGTATGGGAGGCAGAGGCAAACTTCAATGTACTTTCTGTGGAAAATCTGGACATTTAGAAGACCGTTGTTGGGATAAGCATGGACGGCCAACCTCTTCTGCATCAAGGCCTAATGTTCCAAAAGCGAATGTTACTACACTAGAGGTAGCAAATGCAAATGATAACACTTTTGCAAGTGACAGTATCACCCTTAGTCGAGCAGAATATGATGAGCTGATAGCTCGTCGTCCTTCAAGCTCCTCTTCTCCTGTAGCTGGTGTGGCCTACTCAACAGGGGATCATCTTCATTTGAATGATAGTAAGTGGATTATTGACTCTGGTGCATCCAGACATCCATGTGGGAATTCGCTTTTCTTTTCAGATCTAAAGGATATTATTGCTCATCGAGGAGTCTCATTAGCAGATGGGAGTTCCTCACCAGTTGTTGGTCAGGAAAATATTTCTATATCCTCTTCCTTGCAGTTGAAAAATGTTCTTCATGCTCCTTCATTCCCTCAAAGTTTACTCTCTGTTAGTTGTCTTACAAAAGAACTAAACTGTAGAGTAATATTTAACCCGATGGGTTGTCATTTTCAGGATTTGCTGACGGGGAAGAAGATTGGTGGACGCTATGAAGAAAATGGAGTCTACTACCTACATCATCCAGTGGGCAATGTTTATGCTACAGTAGAACACTCATTCAGTCATGTTCAGTGGCATCGTCGTCTTGGTCATCCTTCATTGTCAAAGCTTCGTTATGTCTTCCCTCAAATTTCATCTACTACATCATTCAGTGCGAAGCATGTCAGTTGGGCAAGCATCATCGGAGTTCATTCCCTTCTAGTCAGAGTCAGTCCAGTCATAAAGTTTTTGAACTTCTTCATGCAGATGTATGGGGTCCTAGTAAGATTCCTACCAGGACTCAGTGTCGATATTATCTTGTTATTGTTGATGATTTTTCTAAGTTGTCGTGGGTGTTTTTAATAAAAGAAAGATCTGAAGTTCCAAGTATTATCAAATCCTTAATTCTTGAAATAAAAACTCAGTTTGAATCTGTTGTCAAGATTGTTCGCACAGATAATGCTCTTGAGTTCAAAACCAAAGCCTTGTTGCAATTTTATCAAGACCATGGTATTCAACCCCAAACTACTTGTGCATATTCCTCGCAACAAAATGGTGTGGCTGAGCGCAAACACAGGCACCTCCTTGATGTCGCACGTACCCTTATGATTCAATCCAATGTTCCTGCGATATATTGGGGTGATGTGATTATCATTGCTTGTTATCTGATCAACCGCATGCCTTTATCTTCCGTGGGAGATCAAATTCCACTACATATCCTAAATCCTAATGCCCCACTCTTCTCGTTCTCACCTAAAATATTTGGGTGTGTTTGTTTTGTGCACAAACTTGGACCTGACCGTGGTAAATTAGTTGCTCAAGCTACAAAATGCATGTTTATAGGTTATCCTAAAAATCAAAAGGGGTATCGATGTTATGATCCAATTTCTCGGCGAGAGTATGTCAGTGCGGATGTATCTTTCTTGGAATCCATTCCATATTACTCTAGTACCGGTACTCAAATGCAAGTTGATCCAGCTGATTTTTTTCTACTTCCTGTACCTCCTTTTCCTTTGGAATATGTACCCTCATTACCTAACCAAGCTTTATCTTCCTCACGGTTTCATAATCCTCCATTGGTATATGTGCGTAGAACTCCATCTCCTCCAGGGCCTTCATCTTCTTCTTCTCCTGAGGTAAGTACTACTGACAACAGTGACCTTCATGATGATGATAACAGGCCAATCGTTCTCCGGAAGGGGACCCGACAATGTACCTTATATCCCATATCTCATTTTGTGTTCGATGCCCGAATTGGAAATCAGATGAAAGCATTTATTTCAGCCTTATCGGCTGAAACTATTCCTTTGAACTATCAACAAGCAAAGCTCGATAACAGGTGGAAGCAGGCTATGCAAGAAGAAATGGATGCCTTATTGTCTCAACATACATGGGATCTAGTTGATTCCCCAGTGGATGCTGATATTGTTGGATGCAAATGGGTATATACAATAAAGTACAGATCAGATGGTTCTATTGAAAGGTACAAGGCCAGATTAGTAGCAAAAGGGTATACTCAGACTTATGGTATTGATTTCTTTGAAACTTTTTCTCCTGTTGCACGGATGGGTATCATTCGTCTTGTTCTCTCCGTAGTTGTTCACCATGGATGGAGTTTGTGTCAATTAGATGTGAAAAATGCATTTCTATATGGGGATTTGTCTGAGACAGTATACATGCAACAACCTCCTGGTTTCGAGGTTGAGGGGGAGTGTCAGAAGGTGTGTAGATTAAGAAAGGCGATATATGGTTTGAAACAAAGTCCACGTGCATGGTTTCAAAAGTTGTTTGAAGTGATGTCAAGGTTTGGCTTTAATAGGTCGGCGACAGACCATACATTATTTATTAAGAAAACTAACTCAGGTATAGTTGTTATGGTGGTATATGTGGATGACATCATTCTTACAGGAGATGATATGAAAGACATTGAAGCTACAAAGGCTCATCTTCAAAAACATTTTGTTACAAAAGACCTTGGCTCACTTAGATATTTTCTGAGTATAGAAGTTGCCAGGAGCCATGAAGGAATGGTTTTGTCTCAACGAAAGTATGTTCTTGACTTATTAAAAGAGACTGGAATGTTGGGAGCTAAACCAGCAAATATTCTCATAGACCATAAAGTTCAGTTGTTTGAAGAAGGGTCGAAACCTGTTGATAGCAAAAGCTATCGCTCACTGGTAGGAAAGCTACTATATGTGACTGTGACCAGACCTGATATTGTTTTAGCAGTAAGCAAGGTTAGCCAATTTATGGACAAACCAACTGAGGTACACTGGAATGCAGCAATAATGATTCTCAGGTACTTAAAATCTTCTCCTGGAAAAGGGTTATTATTCAAGAAAGGTGGAACCCTAGAAATAGTGGCTTACTCTAATGCCGACTATGCAGGATCTGTAGTGGATAGAAAATCTACCACAGGATTCTGTGTGTTTATGGGAAATAACCTAATTTCATGGAGAAGAAGCAAATTGTGGTTGTTAGGTCAAGTGCAGAATCAGAATATAGGGCTATGGCTCAAACACCTGTTGAATTAATGTGGGTTCGAACTGTACTAAATGATCTTCAGGTGAAGGTTTCATCTCCTATGACAATGATGTGTGATAACAAGGCAGCTACATATATAGCGAACAATCCAGTCTTTCATGAGAGGACAAAACATATTGAGGTTGATTGTCACTACGTAAGAGATATGGTTCAAGCTGGTCATATTGCTACCAAATATCTGAAGTCGGAGGACCAAGTTGCAGATATGTTTACAAAGCCTCTTGCTAGACCAAATTTCTCAAAATGTTGTGACAAGCTGAGCATGATTGATATCTATGCTCCAGCTTGAGGGGGGGGGAGTGTTGAGATTAACTATCCTATTGAGGTTTTAAGCGTAAGTTTTCTAAAAGGTAAGTTATTTGATATTTCATAAATAAAGAGGGACGTGTAAGTAATTTTTTATATAGTGGCGTCTCTCTATTTAATGAGGAGATTAGCCCTAATAGAATTAATGAGTTCTCTCTCTCTCTCTCTCTCTCTCTCTCTCTCTCTCTCTCTCTCTCTCTCTCTCTTTCTCTCTCTCTCTCTACCTCGATTCTGGTGCACCTCAAATAAGTTTCCACGCCAAGCATATTTGAATAAAAGCCTTATTTATTTTTATGTGTTTTTGCTCTCTTTCAAGAGATTGTGTGTTGTCCTTTAATGGCCCTTTGTATTTGGCCCATTAAAGGCTTTTGTACTTGTGAGTGTGCACCTTTGTAGCCACTTTGTGGCATTGTATTTATGCACTTGTTTCATTACATGGGATTTGCAGAACATTGGATTGTTGGCTCATTGCTTCACACTTTTTCTTTGCTTTATTTCTCCTCTTCTTTCTTCTCATTCTTATCTCTATTCTTTCCTCTGTTATGGCCGGTTTGTAACATGTGGGCCGCGGTGGTGAAAAAAATCCTCATGGGTAAAGATTTTTGGCATTTTATTAATGGATCCGCATTGGAACCACAAACAATTCTCACAAAATTGGTTATTGGAACCGATGGTGGATCTAAAGAACAAAGCCTTAAGGCCATTGAAAAATAAAAGGCTATGATTGATTACAAAAAAACCTATAAAGAGTGGAAAGTAGGTCATACCAAGGTTCTTTTTCTCTTTATGAGTAGTATACATGAAGAGCCTTGCTCCAATATTCTTGAATTTAAAAGAGAAGATGAAGCTTGGGAATATGTTAGACAAACATATACCCAAAAAGATGTGGCATACAAATGAGATATTAAAGACAATGTCCATAATTGCAAACAAGGTGATAAAACCGTGAAGGAATACTATAGTACCCTCAAGAGGCTTTGGGATCAATGGGATAACCTTGAGCCTATATGGGAGACTCCAAATGATGCTTAAGAATGAAAGAAATGCAGGGCATGAGGAATAATTGTTTCAATTTTTTAAAGGACTTAAACCCAAATTTGAACAAATTCGAGTCAATATTATTCATAGGAAAAAACCTCTTCCTTTACATGAAGTCTTGGTTCAAGTATGCATGGAAGAGACAAGACTAAAATTCATGTCTGAATCTAAAGAGACAAAGGATAATGTGTTTCTCGTGGCATAGAACATGCAGTTGAGCAAGATGCACTTGAGATAAAATACACACACTAATGCGTGCTTGTAGAGCTGCTTACGAGCAATGTTGCTTTGCCTCTAAAGACCGAATGTCAATACAAATGTTTATAAACCACCCCATTTTTAAAAGTCTTACAATGGAAAGCCTAGATATAATGACAACAAAAAAGAACTATATTGACTTGTCACAATTATGGATAATCGATCCATATTAGGCCATTTTGCCCCAAGATCAAAGGAAGAAAAGACAAAAAAGTATCATTTATGAAAGCGTCTCACGAAAAAAGAAGTGGAACCAATGAAGATTCAAAATCTATTGAAACTATATTCTCTCAAATCAGGGAAGCCCTTCATCCACTAATAAAAAACTCTTCTCTTTTTGGTGTTGCGGTCTCTACATCATTGCCTCCTGGTAAGGTTCGTGGCTATTAGATTCTAGAGTCTCATTTCATATGACTCCACATTCTTCTTTACTTTCCGAATGTTGCACTAATTCAACACAAAAAATGTTTTTACCGTTGATAAATCATCTCTTAGCATAAAAAGCATTGAAAAATTTAAAAACACTTTGAAATTCTCTATTTCAAAAGTTAAGCTTGTCCAAAAACCAAATTTAAATTTTTTTCTATTTCATAAATTATCGACCATGAGTGTATGTCTCATTATCCAAAAAGTATTTTGTGTGGGATCTCCAATCCGAGAAGCATATTGGTGAAGGGCATAGAGAAGGAGACATTTACTACATGGATCATCTTCTTCTAAAGAGGAATTTTTGTTATAATGTTCAAAATGTAAATTTAACTTTATGACATCAAAGATTGGGACAACTTAGTTTGTCAAAATTATCCATTTAAGCAAATTTTGTAATAAAAAATTTTATTGTGAAGATTGTATTATTGGCAAAATGAAGGTTTTTTCCTTTCCAAAAAGAACCTTCTTTTCTTCTAAACCATTTGAATTAGTGCACTCAGATGAACGGAAAACTTCTCCTATTTTATCTAAAGGTGGTTTCTCTTATTATGTAATATTTGTTGATGACTATACAAGATACTCATGGATATGCTTACTTAAGCACAAAAATGAGGTTTCTGAGAACTTTAAAAAATATCATAACTTTATCAAAAACCTATTTGAGACCAAAATTTCTATCTTCCGCTTCGACTCGAGGAGATAATTTATGTCAAATGATTTTAAAACTTATTTTGAAAATAATGAAATTATTCATCAAAAATTATCTGCCTATACTCCTCAACAACAAAATGGATTAGCTGAAAAAAAAAACATAGGCACATAATTGAAACTACTAGAACTTTTTTACTTGCAAAAGATGTCCCAAAACACTTTTGGGTTGAAGCATGTTTGACAGTCGTATATTTCATCAACCGACTTTTGTCATCTAAGCTTCAAAACATTTTTCCTTATGAAAATTTTTTAAAATTTCTCCAGATTATCTTATATTAAGGCCTTTTGGATGTAAGTGTTTTGTTCTCACTAACAAAATTGATAAACTTTATCACAAAACCATACCATGTATTTTCTTTGGTTATGGAGAAACTCATAAAGGGTTTGCATATTTTGATTCAAAAATGACAAACTATATATATCCAGGAATGTTCGCCTTCTGGAAAATGAAAGTTTTTTCAAAATATGCCTGAAAAAGACTTGAGTATTCTTTTTTGCTTGAATTATTTGCCTCAAAATAAGGGTAATTCTTCGTATGAGAACAATAGAGATTAAGAGCCTCAATCAAATCAGGATGGTGAAAACATTGAAATTGGAGGACCTAGCTTAATTCAATATAGAAGATGTGACAATGCTACTCAACCAAATGCCTTAGAAATGTATTCTAACTTAGAAAATCCCTGATAGATTTGTTTCATATGAATTATTTTCACCTTAATATAGGGCTTGTCTAACTAGAATTTTGGCCTATCACATATAAGCAAGCAAAAAAATATCTTGAATGGGTAAAAGCTATGAATGAAGAATTAGGAGCACTCAAAAAATTCATGACTTGAGAAGTATCTGCTTTTCCTAAAGGCTATGTCATATGGGTGCGGGTGCGACACGAGTGCGGCGTAATTTTAAAATTTTTGGACACGGAGACTCGGCTATATATATATATATATATATTTTTTTTTTTTTTAAAAGTCCACAGACACAACACAGTCTGTGTCTGTGTCTGTGACTGTGCACAGTCACAGTCTGTGACTGCATCACAGTCCATTGTGCACTGTGATTGTGCATTGTGACTCTTTTTATATTTTTTTTAAATAAAAAATATTTAAAAAAACGTTTTTTAGGGACAAATGGACATTTTTGGACTCAGTCAAAGTTGACCGAGTCCAAAATGTAGACGGACTCGGCCTCGACTCGTTGACCAAGTCTGACTCGACGTTGACAGAGTCCAGGCCGAGTCCGAAGCCGCACCCGTGTCAGGGCGTGTCGATTCGGGTGCGGCACCTCCCTAGCCGAGTCCGTGTGACTTAGCCTAAAGGTAAGAAAACTATAGGTTGCAGATGGGTGTATAAAGTCAATACTCTTACTAAGAGTGATGGAACTCTAGAAAGAAACAAAGCCCGGTTAGTTGCTAAAAGGTGTGCAGAACGACTGTTGTACCTATGTTGGATGTTGGTCCAACATCCCCTTGAGCATAGAGTGCCTATTTAAAGGCAGTTCTTCCTTTTTCCCTTCCCTTGTATATGTTATGCTTGTTGCCAAGCATATTTGAATAAAAGCCTTATTATTTTTTATGCGTTCTTGCTCTCTTTCAAGAGATTGTGTGTTGGCCCTTAGTCGCTCTTTGTATTTGGCCCATTAGAAGCTTTTGTACTTGTGAGTGTGCACCTTTGTAGCCACTTTGTGGCATTGTATTTGTGCACTTGTTTCATTACACCTTTCGTAATACCTAGATGCCATGTGGAAGCTACTCTTTCAAGGTAAGAAAGAGTAGGGAGGCTGTCCAATGATGCCATTCATACAAAAGTAATTGTATCTCAGGTTTGGGAATGGTCCCCTATAGTTTTTTTCCAGATATGTGGCATCCATTGGATCAAGGAGGGAAGCATAACAAAATCTTATCAAACAAGAATTCTTACTGCCATGTAGGGCTGAACAATGAGCCAAGCTATCTTGAGCTTCACTCAGGATCAACCCATTTAAGCTTGGCTCGAACTCTGCTGGAAAGTTAAACGAGTCGAGCTTGAACAATGGTTCAGGCTCCATATAGGTAAACAAGCTGATCTTTAACAGGTAGTCGAGCTCAGTTATGCTCGATTAGCCCGATTCAGCTCGGTTCATGTAAGCATATGGGGTGTTAAATTTAGTATATATACTATTTTTCTAACAAAACCAATAGAAAGAACGGCTTACTGTGTTAAAATGTCTCTCTTATATATATATATATATATATATATATATATATATATATATATATATATATATATATATATTACATCAATACCCGATAGGGGTGTTTTTGTAATTTCACATAGTTGTTTTAGAAAACAACTATTTTTTATTTTTGATAAAATGTATTTTTTCTTTTTTATTTTTTACAATTCTTTTTGGTTATTTTTGAGGACCAAAAGGGGCTCCAACTATAGAGTCGTTGGAGCCCCCAACGGTCACAAATGTGACCGTTGGGGGCTCCCAACGACTCTATGGGAGCCCCCTTTTGGGCTCTCCTTTTTAGGCCTTTGGCCTCTCCTTCTCTCCTCTCCCTCTTGTATAAATAGGGGTGAACCCCTTGTATATTCATTATTCTTGGGAGCTTTCTCTCTTCTCAATAAGAGGCTTTTTATATTGTTGCCTTCTTAAAGGTTTGTGCTTGTATTGTCCCTTTGTGGACTTGTGATATTGTCTCTTTTATTCATTGTTGTAAGTGTTTGTATGCACTCTTTATATTTCCGCAATATCTCATTACATGGTATCAGAGCCACTCGATTCTTGAAGGAAAGGTGTGGTTCGTGTATCTCATATTTAGTGGATATCTTCTCACTTCTTGGCAACATCATGGAGGCAAAGATTGACCTATCTTTCAAGCTCAATGGAAAGAATTGTATGATGTGGGCATCGGCAATGGAAAATAATCTCAAAGGAAAGAAGCTTTGGGGTTTTGTCATGGGTACCGTTCCGGAACCTAAGCTTATGCTCACAAAGGACGAAGAAGGTCAAGAAAAGGCTCTTGAAGAAGATGCCCGCCTCAAGGCCATTGAAAATCATCAAAAAGAAGTGGAAGATTGGGAAAGCAATCACGCAAAAATCCTTGCGTGGTTTGTGAAAAATGTTGAGCTTAAGGTATGTGCTAATATAACTAAATTTCGTAGAGCCAATGAGGCTTGGTCCTTTATGAAGAGTATGTATACCCAAAAGGATCTTGCGAGAGCATACTTCTTGCAAGAAAAGATTAGAACCACCAAGCAAGGTGATTCTAGCATTTAAGACTATTATAGTGCCCTAAACCCACTATGGGATGAATTGGCTCTTTTGGAGCCAAAATGGGTTTCTATGGAAGATATTGATTTAAGGCAAAAACAAATGGAACAAGAGCGATTGTTTCAATTCCTTTTTGGGCTACATCCCAAATTTGAGCAAGTGAGATCCTCACTTCTCCATAGATCTATTTTTCCTCCTATTGAGGATGCTATTGCCGAAATCACTCAAGAGGAGACAAGGCTTGGCATGAGTAAACATGTTGATGAAGTCCTTGCCGTATCAAAACCGGGTAACAATGTTAGAATCTATAAACCTCCTCATTTTGGGAAACATGGAAACTACAATGGAGGAAGAAAAATGATTGTTTGTCATTATTGCAATGAGCCGGGTCACATTAAACCCGCTTGCCCAAAGCTTATTGGAACCTTCAAGCCTAAGGTGGCCTCTCTTGAAGAAACTACCACCAAAGAAGATGAAGGCAAGAACAATTACATCAAAGAAACTCTTGGGCAAATATCTATGGCTCTCCAACAAATACTAAAAGTTTTTTCCTCCACATCGGGTGCGGCTATTGCCTCGACATCATCACCCGGTACGTATTCTTGGATCCTTGACTTTGGAGCTTCTTTTCATATGACCCCCCATGAAAATGCACTTATTGATGTTTGCACCAATTCAAAGGACTCTTGTGTCTCTACGGCCGATGGAACCTTTTTAAAAATTTCAAGTATTGGCTCTTTTAAAGATTCTCAAAATTTTTGTGTTCCAAAAGTAAGAGTTGTTCCCAAACTAAATTTAAACCTCTTTTCGGTTTCTCAAATTGCCGACCATGGATGTGAAATATCTTTCTCATCTAATGGATGCTTTGTGCAGGATCTCCGGTCCGGGAAGCGGATTGGGCAAGGCCATAGAAAGGGAGACCTCTATTATATGTACATTTTGGAAACAAATTTTGTAAGGAAAAAGAAATTAATTGCAAAGATTGCATTTTTGGAAAAGTGAAGTCTATTCCATTTCCAACTAAAACTTTTCTTTCATCAAGACCTTTTGAATTGGTGCATTCGGATGTTTGGGGGCCTTCTCCGGTTATGTCTAAAGGGGGCTATTCATATTATGTTACGTTTATTGATGACTTCACTCGGTATGTTTGGATTTATTTTCTTAGTCATAAATCGAAAGTATTTACTTTCTTTAAAGATTTTCATAAAAAGGTTCAAAATCAATTTCAAAATAACATATCTATTTTAAGATCCGATTCCGGTGGCGAATACTTATCTCACGAATTCCAAAACTATTTAACCCAAAATGGCATTTGCCATCAAAAGTCATGTCCTAGGACTTCCCAACAAAATGGCCTAGCGGAAAGGAAACATAGGCACATTATAGAAATCGCTAGAACATTACTTGTTTCTAGGAATATTCTAAAGAAGTTTTGGGCCGAAGCCGTTCTAACCTCAACTTATCTAATCAATAGAATGCCCTCTTCTAAGTTAAAAAATGCTTCTCCCTATGAAAAACTTTTAAAATTTTCACCTGATTTCAATCGTCTTTGTATTTTTTGTTGCAAATGTTTTGTCCTATTACATAAAAGGGATAAGTTATCTCCAAAAGCAATTGAATGTGTTTTTCTAGGATATGGTGAAAATCAAAAAGGGTATAGATGTTATGATTTTAAGAATGATAAACTATATGTTTCAAAAGATGTAACATTTCTAGAAGAAGAGAACGGTTTTGATAAAATAAAAGAAACAAATGAAATTGATTATATATTCTTATATGATCTTATTGATGACATACAAGAAGATTTTCTTGAAAACATAGATGATACACGTGAGGTATCCCATCTTGACATAACACCCTCAAATGATAGTGATTCAAATATAAATGTTTATGATAGTGATACTAATATAAATGTTTACTCAAGAAGAAATCAAGAAAATCCTATTAGTGCCCTCGAAAAATACTCTCAAATTTCTGAATCCACTGAGGAACCACAAGTTAGACATTCTTCTAGAATATCAATACCCCCAAATAGGTTTGTATCCTATGATTCCTTAACCCCCAACTATCGGGCGTGTTTAATAACCCTACATTCTTATTTTGAACCGGCTCACTATAATCAAGCTAAATCTATACCACATTGGGTTGAAGCAATGCAAGTTGAACTAAATGCTTTAAAAAAGACCAATACTTGGGAAATAGTTAACCTACCCTCACACAAAAAACCTATTGGTTGTCGCTGGGTCTTCAAATGACTCTTTAGAACGATATAAAGCTAGATTAGTCGCTAAGGGATACTCTCAAGAATATGGCATTGATTATGAAGAAACATTCTCTCCCGTAGCTTGAATGACCAGTGTCAGGACCTTAATAGTTGTCGCATCAACCAAAAAATGGCCTATTTATCAACTTGACGTAAAAAATGCATTTTTAAATGGAAGTTTAAGTGAAGAAGTTTACATGGATCCGCCACCCGAAATTAATATTAAGCAAGGTCAAACACTTCGGCTTTTGAAGGCATTGTATGGTCTTAAACAAGCTCCTAAGGCTTGGTATGATCGTTTCAGTGATATCATGGTAAAGTTAGGATTTCATTCTTGTTATACTGACACTGCTATTTTTGTTAAAAATGCAGATACTAGTATCGTAATATTGTTGCTTTATGTTGATGACATGATTATCACTGGGAATGATCAAAATAGTATTATTGATGTTAAAAATATGTTAAAAAATAATTTTAATATGTCTGATTTAGGTTTTCTTAGATATTTTCTTGGAATTGAAGTTGCATATTCTTCTCGAGGATATATTTTGTCACAGATGAAGCTTGTTGCAGATATCTGTTCTAAGTCTGGGATTTCTGATGACAAGAAAGTAGAGACTCCCGAGGTTATTAATGCCAAATTACGGTTGGAGGATGGGGTTCTTCTGGAAGACCCCATGCCTTACAGACAACTCATTGGGTCTCTTACCTATTTAACCATCACCAGACCAGATATCACTCATGCGGTTCACTCAGTTAGCCAATTTCATCATGCTCCTACAACTGTGCATATGAGTGTTGTTCTTCGAATCATCCGCTACATTCGAAATACCATCAATAAAGGGCTTTTTCTATCCTCCTCTTCTTCCTTGAATCTTCTTGCTTATACTGATGCCGATTGGGGAGGTAACTCCAATGATAGAGTCTCAACTACTGGTTTTTGTGTCTTTTTAGGGGACTCTTTGATTGCCTGGCGATGCAAGAAGCAGCAGAAAGTTTCACTATCATCCACTGAAGCTGAGTATCGGGCTATGGCAACCACGACAATGGAACTTGTATGGCTTCGCAGTCTGCTTAAAGACATGGGGGTTGATATTACCAAAGCCTCAAAATTATGGTGTGACAACAAGAGTGCCATCTACATTGCGAGCAATCATACCTTTCATGAGTGTACAAAGCATATTGAAATAGACTGCCACTATGTTCGTGACGAATTCTTACGAGATACTATTGCTTTACCATATGTCACTTCAGAATATCAGTTGGCGGACTTCTTCACTAAAGCTCTTCCGGCTCTTCGCTTCATGTTTCTTCTTGGCAAACTTTCAGCCATTTCCCCGTAAAGTTTGAGGGGGGGTGTTAAAATGTATCTCTTATATATATATATATATATATATATATATATATATATATATATATTACATCAATACTCGATAGGGGTATTTTTGTAATTTCACATAGTTGTTTTAGAAAACAACTATTTTCGATTTTTGATAAAATGTATTTTTTTCTTTTTTATTTTTTACAATTCTTTTTTGTTATTTTTGAGGACCAAAAGGGGCTCCAACTATAGAGTCGTTGGAGCCCCCAACGGTCACAAATGTGACCGTTGGGGGCTCCCAACGACTCTATGGGAGCCCCCTTTTGGGCTCTCCTTTTTAGGCCTTTGGCCTCTCCTTCTCTCCTCTCCGTCTTGTATAAATAGGGGTGAACCCCTTGTATATTCATTATTCTTGGGAGCTTTCTCTGTTCTCAATAAGAGGCTTTTTATATTGTTGCCTTCTTAAAGGCTTGTGCTTGTATTGTCCCTTTGTGGACTTGTGATATTGTCTCTTTTATTCATTGTTGTAAGTGCTTGTATGCACTCTTTATATTTCCGCAATATCTCATTACATACTGCTTACCCTAATGGGTAAGACATTGGCCTTTTAGATGAGAGTCCTGGGATCGAATCCCAGTAGCTCTGTCCATTTCAACATTTTTTTATGAAGTAAAAATGTTCGACTCGAGCTCAACCCGAGCCGATCATGTACAGCTTATTTTCAAGCTCAGCTCCAGCTCAAGCCACAAATTTTTTTACGAGCCGAGTTTGAACCAGCCCAAGCTCAGCTTGAACCCAGCTCGTGTGCAGCCCTACTGCCACAATTCCCAATGATGTGGTCTTCCTCCCACTTGAATAATGATGGGCAAGGCACTGATCTAGATTGAAACAAACTTCTAATTGAATAGAGTGAAGCTCCTTATAAATCGGGATATTCCATACTCCACTGAGAAAATGTCATGGCTATGTAACATACAGTCACAGACACTTCTAAAAGGGCAGCACATCCTTAGTCACACCCACAAGGGTGCAGGTGAGACACATGGAAATAGCTTGTGCAGTGTCTAGTGAGGTCAACCGCACTGGGGTCCATTTCTGTATGAAACTGGACTCGGTCAATCCTAACCAAGTATATCTAAATTATATAAATAAATAAGTCCATGCAACTCTCTCTCTCTCTCTGTGTATATATATATATATACACACACCCACCCAAGTTGTTTTAAACTGCCATGTCGCACCCTTATGTGACATAGGTCATGGGATTCAAAATTATGTGGCTTTCTTTTTCTCGTGTGCATGTGTGTGGATGTACGGATGCTTTTCCTTTTTGGGGTGAGGGTTGGGGAAGAGGAAGAGGAGGGTGGAATGTTCTTTTGGATCACTCACCCGCTCTCAACATGCCATAAATATGTATCTGATACACGCACATAAATATGCATGTTTATATCAGGCAGTTTCACATGACTGCAAAACTCATTATTCTTTAATTGAAAAATCATATTTCAGCAACAAAGCTCTAACAAGACAACACAAGAACATTTGAGTGCAAACTGCAAAATGATTATCTCATACAAAATTATCAATGCAAAAATCATACAATGTGTGGGAAAAGGGAAAAAATGTTTAAGTTTTGATGGGTAGGATGCACTTGATACAGGCACTGTTTCTACTATTCACACTATGGTTCCCATGAGCAGCTCAAACATCTAGCAAACTCATTCCAGTAAAAGCTAATATGACGTAAGGCCAACAGAAAGAGACGTAAAATGAAAGCAACAGAGTAGAATGGAGGTTAGAAGAAATACATGCAATGTAGTGTGATGCTTCACATCGAGAACAATATAATGATCTTATAACATTTACCTTATTAGGTTTGCTGCCCTTGACATAATTAGGCCTCCATTCACAATCCATACCAATAACCTTTATCCCCTCAAGGCAGGTAGTGGCACCAAGCAACCCATCCACCGTGTCTACCCAAATAACATCCTCTGTGGAGACCAAATCCGAAAGACACAAATACCGAGCTTCAGAAGGAGAAGCTTCAGCATGTGCTGCACAAAACGAGCTCCATAAAGGCGATGTAAAAGCATATGATTCAAATATCACATCAGATGCATTTACCCTCTCATATCACACTGAACAACAAAAAGGACCATAAATACGATCTGTTCAATCTGAACTGAACGATAGCCATTAAAATAGTAGCATTCAAATAGATAGTACTGGTAATCTGGTACTATCAAGTTCGCTGTGTAGTGTGCAATAATCCTTTTTTATAGTATATATCACAGTCTTACTTTAATACTTAGCATCAAATTTCCTAATCCTATCATGCACTGTGCATTACAAATCTCATTGACAAAAAAGAAAGCATATAAACAATAATATTGCATAAAAATAAGCAAAAAAAAGAAAAAATGCACAACATTATCACAAACAGCCATTCTAATCAGCAAAACACTCTCAAATCAGGATTTCAATGGAATCGAAAAATCGGAGGCATAGCTTTCACCTGCTGCTTGTTGAAATCCATCGAGTGAGTACTTATCACAGAGTTCAGTGACCTTCCCAGTAAAGCCAGATTCTAATGCCAAGTAGACCTTCACATCAGGAAACAACAGAAATTCGCTAAGCATACTAAACGAGAATAATAACAAGGAAACAAGTGACAACATCTAGGATATCTACAAAATTAAGTTTCCAAAATCAAAAAATACATGCAAAGCAGCTATCTCACATAGATACGGCTGCACGTATAAGGATACAGCAATATTTATGAAGTTTTCTATATGACTATATGGGGGCCAAAATGGAGTATCCGTGTGACATAGCAAAGCAGCATATGTAACTCAAAAAACATATCCATGATTTACAAAAGTATTAAAAAATAAAGTGCTGCCTTAATGATTCTTTAGTAGTCAAAAGCACTTTTATCTTTTGTATAAGATGCACAGAGTTTTTAATATTAGATTATGAAAATTATGGAGAAACTGGAAAATGTTTTTATTAGTTTGAAAATGCTCTCTCTCAAAGGCACACAAACACCAGACACAAACATATGCATGAACACACATCCAAAGAGAAAAAGAAGAAAAGAAAAGAAAGCAAGAAGCATGCAATAGAATTAAATACTCAAATTACCAAGATAAAACTAAAAGAGAACATAAGAGAGGTCAAAATGCCCCAAAACTATGCATAGATAAAATATGCAGAAGAACACGATATAGAACTGAAATACATTAGAAACTTTAACACTCCTCTTCTCTAGAGTTACGGACATGAACATCAAGAAGTAGGGAATAAGAGAGCAAAAGCGCAGAATGATTGTCACTTTGTCAAGAAATCTATCAATCAACTAAAACAACTAACCTAGCAAATCAACCTTGGTCAAGTACTCGAATTGAACACAATGATATCATTCCATGAAACTCCTGACCTTTTGGCACATAGGCATTGCCGTGTACTATCACAATTAAGATTATCATGTCCAAGAATACCAATTCTTGTACCAGCTAAAAGTCAATGAACCCACAGTATCTCTAAAACAATTTAGGCCAGTGACTAACTGCTGCAGTTTCTTGCTACAAGAACATGATTCTCCAATAACATACAATATCTCAAAATGGATAAACTATCAGTAGTACAACTGTTAAACTCCAAGTTATTGGAGGATGAAAGTTCTAATGCTGAAGATGATGAGGCCAATAGAACAGACTCCATAAAGCATGCATTCTGTAACACAATAATCCTTGAAACAACAGCTAAATGAAACAATTTTGAAGCACGGTAGCACCCATCAGCTAACAATATTAAGTTAACAACAAGAAGAAGTTATCCACCAAGCCTCCCTAGATAAGACAATTGACAGAATTCCTAGAAGAGAAGAATCATAGAAACCATGGTCAAGGAGAGACTAGAGAAATTAAGATAATCCTTCTAAGCTACAATTGTAATTAGCAATATTTTCTACCAGAGATTTTTTTCATTAAAGTTTTAGTTTAACACAAGAATTGATATAACAAACTGATACCAAACACATATTTAACCAAAACAAGATGGGAATTAAAGAAAAATATGTGTTTGCATATGTGTGCAAATAATACCAAGTATTCCACAAGCTGCAGATCATTATTGGTCTTTGTCTCTGCAATTTCCCAGCATCCTTTCTCTACTAGTTTCTTTAATGACCTGCACTACAAAAAATACCTATTACCTTAATTTATGAGTGTCAAATTCAAGAAAATCAGCAAAAATAAAGGAATTCAAAGGCAATATTTATTCTCATTTTCCCAGGGCTATAGCAGCAAACAAGGGGAAGTAGAGAACCAAACCATAAAACCACGCACCGCTCCTTATAAAGACGCCACGTATCTGGAAACTCCAATCGCAGATCATTCATTTTTATCATAATATAAGCATGTTTCAACAAGTTCATATCAATATACTTTTGAACGAGCAAACACAGCATTGGCTTCCCCATAAACTTTGCCCACTTCTCTGCAACTCTAAATTGTTTGTTGTCCACCATTGAAAGAAGGAGCGACTGACTGCTACATTCCCTGATGGAAAACCTTTCTAAAAGGGAGACAGCAGTAGCATAGGATTTGGACTTCACTAATCGAACAATATACTGTTCAACAAAGGACCTCTCACTGCTTGAATTATCATCACAAAATTCAAAACCAGAAAAAGCTTTTCCAATGTCTTGCATTGTGACATCAAATGATTCTAGTATCTTCACAAGAATTCGCTCTTCATGGATGACAGAGCAAGCAAGTATATCAAGAAATAACTTTGCAGCAATGCTCTTTGCAATGGAACGATCTGAAGATGACTTGTATTCAGTTTCCAAACGATTCAAGGAGGATAGTAACAAGTGACTAAATCCCTCAGCATATAGAGGTCCATGAAGGGGCAAGACATAGAGGCACTTCACAACAAAAGAAACAGGCCCAGGTTGGGGAACTTTATGCAATGCTTTCAAGACTTGCCGTTGAAGAATTCTAAACTTTGTAGTTGCCTTAAGTGTGCCTAACAAAAGAAAGCTTCCATCAGCATAAACCATTCAACTCATGGAAGCCTGATATTTTTATTCCATAACTAGAGGCATAGATATACACAAATTATAGAAAACATAAGAATTTACAGCGTAGATAAGGAGCAAATATTGCAGAAATAAACTACGCAAGGATGCATACATCTGAAACCCTAAAAAGCAGAAGTCTTACAATGTTGTTGATACAGAGCAGGATCGACCCAGATCCATACAGCCTGACCCAGGCGGGGGACCGGACCTGCACGATGGGACCGAGGATCAGACCCAAGTAGTGAATCCGATCCAGAACACAGTGCCAAGACGCAGGGCTGATGTACCCCTACGTACCTACTCCAGACGAGCACAGGATTGTGCATCCCAAATCCAGCAACAAAGAGGAGTCATCTCGGGTCCAGGGCCGGACCTGAGACCCGGATCTAGTTGCACACTTTAAATACCCTCTCCTAGGGTTGCATGCAACAAAGAAGTTTTGAAGATTTGCTCTTTTATTTTTTATTGTTTTTGTTTCTGTTTGACTGTCAGCATTTGTTCTTCTGCAACCATTACTTTCATTCCCTATTTTCTTCATTATTCTTCATTGTAATTCGTTCCTTTTAATAAATAAGTTAAATAGCATCGGAACTCCGTGTTAAATATGTATATGTAAATGAATATATTTCTGTACTGTATTGTACCACTTGTACAGCATACTGTACTGTATTGTACTACTGTACTGTACTGTATTGTACTGTATTGTACAGCATATTGTACTGTATTGTACTATTGTACTGTATTGTACCACTCGTACAACATATAAATATCAATGGAAAGGGGAGAAGACATCATTGCCGCCCAACATTTTTTTCTCTCTTCCCTCTTACCTCTCTCTCTATCTCTTGCTACGATAGTAAGGTGACTCCCACATCTGATTTCTCACATGGTATCAGAGCCAAGGGCGTGGTAATCACGATCATCTGGAAGGCCCCTAAGGACCTTGACGTGCGTTTTTTGGCGTTCTCAAGGAAAGTGTTTTTTTTTCATCTTTTCTCTGTTGTTTCTCCGTTGAATCACTATATTTCGACGTCGTTTCTTCATTTCCTCATATCGTGCATCTTTTCCTTCTTACATATTCTGTTATCCCCAATTTTATCAACCCTAATTTCTGTTTTCCCCAAATTTGGGAACCCTCATTTCTCAAAAGTGCCTCTTTTCTCAAACTTCTTGTGATTTCTTATCTATTTCTTGCAATATAGTTGATAAATCGTACATTCTGCACGATTAACTAAAAAATCGTGATTTCCAAAACTCAAAAATTTCTGTCCGTACGGTTCTGTCCGTACAACCTACGAATTTCTGTCGTGCTGTTTGATTCATCTTTGATCTTCTTCCTTATGGATTCTAAAATCAGCCCCGGATTTCTTTCTCAACTTGTTTCTCACAAATTAACTCATGATAACTACTTACTTTGGAAACGCCAAATTCTGCCGTTTATCCGAAGTCATGGTCTTTCCGGGCATCTGGATGGGGGATCACCCGCCCCACCTATGACTATTACGCAAGAGGTAACTGGTAATGATGGGAAGGTGAGTTGCATTGCTATTCCAAATCCTGCGTATGATGTTTGGTTTCAGAAGGACCAATCTGTGGTTGCCTATTTGACTGCCACGTTATCTGATCGTATATTACAAACTATCTCTGACCATTTTACTGCTGCAGAACTATGGAGACATCTTGCTCACTCTTATTCACAGGTTTCTGAATCACGTGCACTTCAACTGAAATGGCAGTTCCAATCTATGCGAAAGGGAACTAAGACCATTACTGAATTTCTAGGGGATATCAAAATTATCATTGATCAGTTGGCCGCTATTGGATATCCTGTTTCTGACAGAGATGTTGTTCAGCAGGTATTGGGAAGCCTTGGGCCCCAATATCGTATGTTTTGCACTGCATTACAGGTTGCCTCTACACTTCCATGCTTTGAGGATTTACAGGCCAAACTCCTACAGTATGAAGTTAGTTTGACTCAAGATCATCTTATTGATGATCCTCATCCTGTCATGTTTACATCTGGGTCTACCTCATTTCGTCCACCTGCTGCTCATATGGGCCGTGGAGGACTCCTTCCTACTCCTACTGCTCCACCTGCCACTAGAGGTACCCGTGTCCCTACTTGCTTCCATTGCAACAAGCGTGGCCATGTGAAAGCAGATTGTTGGCACAACCCACAGAATCGCAACAAGGCAGGGAGGCCAGGACCAAGAGCTGGACAGATGAATGTTAGACAGTTTCAGGGGCAGCCGCAAGGAAATTTTCGAGCACATCAGGGTACTGATCAGGGACAGAGTGCAGGGTTGCCACATGATGTGCAACAAATTCTGATGACTGCATTTAACAACATGAATTTGCGTCAGAATGATGATGGAGTTTGGTATATTGATTCTGGAGCAGCCGCACATGTTACTTCTGATGCAGGTAAACTTTCCAACATGGTTCCTTATATTGGCACTGGCACTATTGTCACGGGAGATGGTTCCCACCACCCTATTTCTCATACTGGAAATGCATCTCTCTCTTTGTCACAATCTACACTACCATTGAAAAATGTCTTACTCACTCCTGCCATTGAGAAAAACATTTTATCTGTTTCTAAATTGGTTGATGAAACAAATTCATCCATGGAATTTACTCCGTCTTCTGTTTGTCTTAAGGACCTTCGAACCAAGAAGATGCTCGCTAAGGGTGAACGACGCGGAAACATGTACGTCTTCGAAGCAGCCCCCGGGACTTTGAAGACGTCATCTACCGTGTCTCCATCTTTTCCTGCTTATTTGAGTCAGTCTTCTTCTGTTATGCAATGTAATAAGCCAGTTTCTTGGCATCGTCGGTTAGGTCATTGTAGTCAAGGGTTCCTTGACAAATTGTCTTCTCAGGGTTTTATTCCCAAAGTCAAATTAGATCATAAGTGTCCTAGTTGTAATGTCTGCAAGAGTCATGTACTTCCCTTTCAAAGTATCAATAAAAGAGCTTCCAAGCCATTTGAAATTATTCACTCTGATGTTTGGGGCCCAGCTCCTGTTTCATCTCTATCTGGCTCTCGTTATTATGTGTTATTTCTTGACTCTTTCACTCGTTACACTTGGATTTACTTTATGAAATCTAAATCTGAAGTGTTCAAACTTTTCAAACAATTCCATGCTCTTGTTCAGAACCTTTTCAATTCAAATATCACTTATTTCCAGTGTGATGGTGGTGGAGAATACATATCTCATGATTTTAGTGAATATTTAAAGGACCATGGCATCACACGTAACTCCTCTTGCCCTTACACTCCACAACAGAATGGAGTAGCAGAACGTAAGCATCGGCATATTGTTGAAACCGCGTTAAGTATGATGCACAATATTGATATTTCTTTCTCTCTTTGGACTGAGGCCTTTCACACTGCAGTGCATATCATTAACAGGTTGCCTATGGAATTATTAGGAGATCAGTCTCCTTATTATTTGCTTCACGGTTCTCACCCTTCTTATGATGATTTGCATGCTTTCGGATGCATTTGTTATGTCCATGTGGATCATTCTTTACGTAACAAGTTTCAGGACAGAGCAGTTCAGTGCAGATTTCTGGGATATGCCGATGGGTATAAAGGATATAGATGTTATGATCCTATTTTGGGTAAGATTAAGGTGTCTAGAAATGTTGTTTTTGATGATGACCATTTCAGCACTTGTGATACTTCTCGGGTATATGAGCAAACTACTTATGATCCATGGCTTTGTGATACTTTGCTATATGACTCTATCATAGATCCTGTTGTTGATGAACCAATTCAGTTTGAAGCAGACAACTCCATCATCCAGGATGCACCTTCACGGTTTTCAGGTTTGGTTTATGCCCGTCGAGGAGCCCCTTCAACTCCATCTCACGAGGCTCCCCCTCTTCGACGATCCACACGTGAAAGGCATCCTATCCATCGTTGGGTTAGTTACAACAATTTTTCTCTTGACTTTCAGTTGTTTCTAACCAATGTGGCCAAAGAGAAAGAGCCGTCTACTTTCCATCAGGCAGCCCATTCTCGAGCTTGGGTTGAAGCTATGAACGAAGAAATGGCAGCACTTCATGAATGTCATACATGGGATATTGTTCCTCGACCTATTGATAGAAATGTTGTTGGTTCCAAATGGGTTTACAAGATCAAGCGTAAACCAGATGGTAGCATTGAAAGATATAAAGCTCGCCTTGTTGCACGCGGATTCACACAACAATATGGGTAAGATTATGAGGAAACTTTTAGCCCTGTTGTCAAAATTGGCACCATTCGTGTGATCCTCACTTTGGCACTTCAGCATGGTTGGTCTCTTAGCCAGTTGGATGTCAAGAATGCGTTCCTACATGGGGACTTGAAGGAAGAGGTGTATATGGAGCAACCTCCTGGATATAGTGAACATGATGCGGCTACATGGGTTTGTAAATTGAGAAGGTCTCTTTATGGTTTAAAACAGGCATCTCGGTCTTGGTTTGAGAGTTTCTCCATGGAAATTCAGCAGCATGGCTTTTCTAAGAGTATACTTGATCATTCTTTATTTATGTATAAGAATGATCATGTTACTACTTGGGTTCTTATATATGTTGATGACATCATTATCACCGGGAGTGATGATGCACATATTGTCTTGGTCAAGTCTTTACTCATGGCCAAATTCAAGATGAAGGACTTAGGCCCATTGCGATACTTCTTGGGAGTTGAAGTCGATAGACAAGATGATCGACTCACTCTAAGTCAACACAAGTATACTCTTGACATTCTTCACACCACTGGTATGATTAATTGTAAACCTCTCAGCACCCCATCTGTCTTAAATCATAAGTTTAGTGCAAAAGAAGGCCAATTATATCATGATTCCACTTTATATCGCCGCATTGTTGGTATGTTGCAATATCTTACATTTACAAGACCTGACATTGCTTATGCTGTAAATCAAGCATCTCAGTTTATGCATGCTCCCACTGATTGTCATATGGAATGTATTAAGCGTATTCTCAGATATCTGAAAGGGACTATTGGAGATGGATTGCTCTATCACAAAGATGAAAGCTTCACTATAGGACACCGTTTACTTACATATTGTGATGCAGATTGGGGTGGGGACCCTGATGAGCGTAGGTCGGTTTCAGGATATTGTGTTTTTATTGGCCCAAATATTGTCACTTGGAGTAGTAAGAAACAAAAGGCCATTGCTAAATCCAGCACTGAGGCAGAGTACAGGGCAATGGCAGCAGGGACAGCTGATGTCACTTGGGTACGGCATCTTCTTCAAGAGTTGAATGAACCTATCTCTTCCTCTCTGCTTTTATGTGATAATCAAAGTGCCATTAATATTTCTTTTAACCCTATTCATCATTGTCGCACGAAGCACATTGAGATTGATCAGCATTTTGTTAGACAAAAGATTGAAACAGAAGAAATTGAGGCTTCGTATGTCAGATCAGAAGACCAAGTAGCAGACATCTTCACCAAAGGATTGGTTAGTCATCAATTTTGGTTACTTAAGGGCAAGTTGAGCATGATTGAAGATCATCCTCAACTTGAAGGAGGCTGTTAAATATGTATATGTAAATGAATATATTTCTGTACTGTATTGTACCACTTGTACAGCATACTGTACTGTATTGTACTACTGTACTGTATTGTACTGTATTGTACAGCATACTGTACTGTATTGTACTATTGTACTGTATTGTACTGTATTGTACAGCATACTGTACTGTATTGTACTATTGTACTGTATTGTACCACTCGTACAACATATAAATATCAATGGAAAGGGGAGAAGACATCATTGCCGCCCAACATTTTTTTCTCTCTTCCCTCTTACCTCTCTCTCTCTATCTCTTGCTACGATAGTAAGGTGACTCCCACATCTGATTTCTCACACTCCGATCCTCGCTACATCAAAGTGGTATCAAAGCACCAAGCCTCCTCCTTGGTCAACGTCATGGTGCAAGAGGCGAGGAACGATCCTACGAACGGAAAGGAGCGTGAGGAATCGGGTACCGTCAACGAAGATCCGATGATGTGCATGATCGACATGATGACAAAGATCCAAGAGAACATGTTGTGCGTAAGTAAGGATGTGGCAGGTATGTCCAAGCAACTGGATGGAGTAGAGGGCAGGATCGTGGCCCTCGAATCATCGGTGGAGGCGCACGATGCGGCCATGCTGAAGAGGAGCACCGGATTAAGCAACGCCCCCGAGTCGGCTTCTACGGCCTTCACCCAAGCGAGGTCCCTACCATCACACGACATCGTTGGCCTCTCGAGTGTTGTGGCGGTCGACCCATGCCCAGCGAACCTCCACCTGTCAACCGTGCCACCGGAGTTCATCGAAGCGAGCCTGCACAGGGATGCCGGTCGCACGACCCTCCAGCAATCAGTACCATCTTTGCAGTCTTTTCCGTTGACAGCGATCAATCAAAACTGTGGTGTCTACCCGCCGGGGAGAACGACCGTCGATGGGTCTCCGATAGCCAGCCTGAGCGTGAAATCATGGCCCCAACCGGCGGTCTAGATCCCGCAGGCCAGAAATGGCCTACGTGAACCAAACCCGACGTCGGGTCGAGCCGCCAGCACGATCCCGACAACGGGTGACGGTGCTGGTTTTCCACCCCCATTAGGGCCCGCTCGTGGGGGGTCGTTTGCAGCCAATCAGTGGGCCGGGGAGATGCAACCATGTGGGCCAGTTCGGGCCCGATAGGGTCCGGTCCAGAATTAGGCATAGCGGGGCCGATAGGGTCCGGGGGACCGCCCTTTGGGTCCCCAGGATCGGGTCCTAGCCTTGAACCCCATCGTCCAGCCTACCCAGTTGGGCCCGGTTCGGGGTTTGTTCCGGATCTGGCCCAACCCAACCGTTTTGACCCTAGCATGAGATCCGAGACCGACCCAGAACCCGGACAGAGCTCTTGTTTTACTTTGAGTCGGGTTAAAACAAGACCCATAATCATATGGATCGTGGATCGAGTTCAAACCAAGCCCTTTACCCCCACAACTCGATCCTATATCCAACCTATCCAAATCTGGGTCCGACGATTACTTTAGGGTCACACCTGATCCAAATCCAATCGGGTTCAAATTCAAATTACAATCAACACCAAATCCAAAACCCCTACCCAAACCCAAAACCAAATCCAACTCAAATCCGAACCCATTATTCTTCCCAAATCCAGACCCCTATTCCAACCCAAAATCCAGTCCACATACCTTATCCAAATCCAACCCCAAACTATTATCCAAACCCAAATCCTAACCAAAACCAAACCTATCATCCAAATCCAAACCCTAACTCTAATACACACTCAGTCCCTCCACCTTTGTTGGGACCACCTCCTCCAACCGATCCTCAGCAACGATTTCAACCAGTTCCTCTTCCTGCACGGACCCCGTTAAAATGTATCATTCAATCTTTGTAATCTTATATATATTTTATATATATAAAGGATGCTACATATACATATATGGTATATATGCATATGTATCTTCCTAATTATATATATAAAATATATATTTCTCTATTATTAGGCATAGGGGTAGTTTAGTCATTTTCCTTTTTTTACGCATATTCCATTTAGAATGTGTTTGTAATTTTACTTTTCTTTTTCTTTTTTTCTTTTTCATTTTTTGTGGTTTGCGCCACCTAGGGAGGCTCCCCAAAGAGTCGTTGGGGAGCCCCCAACGGTCACAAATGTGACCGTTGGGGGCTCCCAACGACTCCTTTGGGAGCCCCCTATGTGGCTCCTCTCTTGTGTTATAAATAGAGGTCTCCCCCTTGTAATTTACTCACTCCTTTGGAGGAGCTTTTGCTCCATGTAATGGGTGTTACACCCTTCCTCTCTTCAATAATATTAACTTATGCCTTATAGGCATTTTTGCCCCTTTGTGGGTTTATGTGTTAGCACATTATGTGCTTGTGTTTTCCCCTTTAGTGGGTATATTCGCACTTCATATGCATGTGTATTGGTTCATTATTAAACCTTATATATTCAAAGTCGTTTCCTTACATGGTATCAAAGCAAGGTTGGGATCGAGTTGCTCTTTGTTGCATTGGGAAGCGTGCTATTCAAGAAATTTTAAAGAAGAATGGTGAAGTTCTCGTTTCTCTCTTTTGCTTCTTAAAATTATTTGGTATGCATTATATTTCTTTAAGTATTATGCATTATGAAGAATTAGATATGTTTTTGCATATGTGTTTCTCTCTTTTGCTTCTTAAAAATATTTGGTATGCATTATATTTCTTTAAGTATTGAGCATTATAAAGAATTAGATATGTTTTTTTCTCCATGTCATTATGAGTTTGGATTCTTAACAATTCCATTGAACTTTTTATATTATTCTCTTTCGTATGTCTTTTCTTGAAAAATAAGTTTTTTTAAAGAAAGTTATGTTAGAAGTAAAATGTTTGTGAGAGATGTAGCATTGCTCACATACTCTCATCATAATTATTTCATATTAAAGGTATGTGTTTACCCTCTAAAATGTCCTATATGAGGTTTTTTCATAATAACATGTGTCTTTGAAAAATGATGTTTTATTTTCCTACCTAATGAGCTCTTTTTCATACAAGCAATGTTTGATTAAGAAGACATTTTTATAATATCGGTTGAATTAAGTTTTAAAAATGATCTCATAAAATATGGTTATTCTCTTTTCATTCTTCAATTCAATTTCAAGAATATGTTTTATTATAAGATTTATGGTCTTCATTAATGTTGCATACTTATATTTAAAACATATTCATGTCATTGGTTATAATCTATTAAGTCATATAATATTATGAATTTTTGTTTATAGATTTATGCCATAACGCAATCCTAGTATTCTCTTTGGGATTTTCTCCACTTTAATAAAGTTTTCCCTCTTCCTTTCGTATGTACCCTCATTTGAGAATTTTGTTTGTTGGATCTCTCTTTGAGAGGCCTTTTGATCCTTGTGAATCTTCTTATGAGTATATACTCTTTGAGAAGATTTCATGATTGTTATAAGCTTCTTTTTAATATTGGTTTTTTATGAGATTTTTTAAAATATTACCATCTTTGTGAAAGCTTGAGAGTCTCAAGCATTTTGCTCCTTTTATAAAATACATGCATTATTGCATGTTTGCTATTATTATGCTTTTTGTGTATTTTGTTCAAGTGTACATTTTCACATGGTACTCTCTTTTCAATAAAGAGATGATATATATTGCCTTCCTTAGGGCTTGTTTTGTCCCTTAGTGGACTTGTGAGATTGTTTCTTTTATCATTATAAGTGCTTCTGCAATATCTTGTTACATGTTGTCCTAAATTTGCTCATTTAAGATTATTGTCATTCTACATCTTGGTATGCATATAATTGCAATTTATAAAGGCTTGATTTGATTCTTGGATTATTCCAAATCCGTCCTCACACATGACATTGCTTAAATATTTCATGATGTGTTTATTAAGTCTTTTGATAATGATCATGATTGAACATAATTTCGTATTTATGCAAAATTATTAGAAGGCATATTGTTGTGATTAATTATGTTGGACCTTTGAATCGGCCCTCTTTGTAAAATCACATATTTGGAAAATGATTTCCCTAAGTATTCATTATGACATTTATTTTTATCAATCACAAGTTATATGATGCATCAATCCTTTTTGTATGGCCTTATTGTTATATTAGAGATGATTGTTGATGTGAGTTAAGGGCACGTTGTGTTATGTCATTTTAGATTGTCCAATTACCATATTAAAGATGGTTTTTGAGGTGAGTTATGGGCACCTTGGGACTCTAGAATGATTTGTTATATGATCTCTAATTATGAGTGTGTCACTCGTTTTCTTTTGGCCATTGATCTTATGGATGCTCTTATTTATATATAAATGTGATGGATATATGGTGTCTTGGAACCTTAAATGTTTTAAGGTATATTTAATTCAAGGGTGTTGGGGATTATTGCCCAACCTTTTATTGCTTATGAATCTTATGAGTGCATTTGCACATTTGTGATCTCGTGTTTTGTGCTTTTGTGCACAAGTGTTCCAAGTGTTCTTGGTATGTGTATGTTCTTACATTTATATCGTTTCATCGATTATAGTATCTTGTTAAAGATACTTTTACATGCTTTTGTGCACAAGTGTTCCAAGTGTTCTTGTTGTGCATATGTGCACATATTTATTTTCAAAATATTGTCCAAAGTTTTATTTATATGTTTGTCATTACAAGTTTTATTGTCTCAAAAGTCTTCTCCTCTTATACCTCTTATCTAAGTGTCATCATATGCAGACAAGACATTATTACACAATTGTGTGTTGGTAGCCCTTTGTTGGCTTTGTTCTCTTGGTCTAGTAGCTGAACACACTTGTCTTGAGTGTTATTATATGTAGACAAGGCACGTTGATTCACACCATGGTGTGTGATTTTACTCCATGTTGGCTTTTGTGTCCTTGTTCTAGTCGCTGAGATGTATGCCCATGGTTGGCTTCTTTTACTCATTTCAAGTGTCATTTTATGTAGACAAGAGATGTATTGTGTTTTAGCCCATGGTTGACTTAATACTCTTGTTCTAGTAGCTAAACATACTTGGTCTTGAGTGTATTTTTACGTAAACAAGAGATGCTTTTGATCCATGTTGGCGTGCATTCTCTTGTTCTTATCGTTGATGCACTCATTTCAAGTATTATTACATGTAGACAAGAGGTTCTTTTACACACCGTTGTGTGTGTCCTTGGCCTTTAATGGCATTATATTTATGTTCTTGATCTAGTAGCTTACACACTTGATTTGGGGGTTTTGGAGGACTAATGAGGTAGTTGTTTGTAATGGATGAATTATTGTTGAAATTTGTGAAATTTCATTCATATTTTGTCTTTTAAAGATACAAGTGAATCATATCATTAATATGCATATTTTAAAATCAAATTGATTTTTTGGTCACCTTTTATATTTGATATGCAAAATGAGTTTTTGTAATTGCAATCATTTGAGTGAGATGTTCCTAAATGTGTAAGGTTCTCTACTCAAATAACTCTCATTATTTTGCCTCTTAAGTGGACTTAAAACTTTTTGAACTCTTGTGTTTTATACACTCTTTTGAGCATTTCCCTCTTAAAATCGCTTTCAAAGGACTTGCTAAAATCAATAACACTTGTCTTTTTATCTTATCGGTTCATATAATATTACTTGACTAAAGTATGATTGGAGCATAATCATTAATGACTCTTTTAGGTGTAGATTCATTTCATGATATTATATGCATATGCTCATTATGGCCTTTTGGCCCTCATGCAATAAATTATGTGCAACTTATGCCTCTTCGTAGGCTTCTTGTGGTGTCCCTTGTGGACCATTATGTTATTCCTCGTTATGAGGTTATGTTTGTCCAATGTTGGACTTTATGAATGCATTATGCATTCTTGTAATTTGTTTCTGCTCCCTCTTCAACATAGTATATGATTATGAAAAATTGGTTTTCTAAAATCATTTTGCATACATAAGTAATTATCTTGTTCCAGCAAATCCTGTGCTTCAAATAAAATAATTGTGTTTTTACTATGCATAGAATATCTTTTTGCACCATTACTTTTGGATGAATTATATGATATGATTTTTGGTTAATTCATCTTATTTGGAATATTTCACTTGATTAAAGTGCAAAAATATTTTTTACTTGGACCTTTTCTTGATTTGTTCCACAGGATCTTGAAAATGAGAGGAAAAGAAGTACCTTGGATAGATCATGAAAGGTGCTCATCGTTAAAGGCTTTGGAGGAAGACATTTGCAAATTTTAAAGGCATTCGGACTAAAGGCGCTTGAAGGCTTGAGATTCTTCCTCTTGCATTCATCAATCTTTTTGTTCCCCCACGCAAAGTTTGAGGGGGGGGTGTTAAAATATATCATTCAATCTTTGTAATCTTATATATATTTTATATATATAAAGGATGATACATATACATATATGGTATATATGCATATGTATCTTCCTAATTATATATATAAAATATATATTTCTCTATTATTAGGCATAGGGGTAGTTTAGTCATTTCCTCTTTTTAGGAGCCCCCTGTGTGGCTCCTCTCTTGTGTTATAAATAGGGGTCTCCCCCTTGTAATTTACTCACTCCTTTGGAGGAGCTTTTGCTCCATGTAATGGGTGTTACACCCTTCCTCTCTTCAATAATATTAACTTATGCCTTATAGGCATTTTTGCCCCTTTGTGAGTTTATGTGTTAGCAACATTATGTGCTTGTGTTTTCCCCTTTAGTGGGTATATTCGCACTTGATGTGCATGTGTATTGGTTCATTATTTAACCTTATATATTCAAAGTCGTTTCCTTACAGACCCGACTGAGACCGCTTCCAACAGCAATAGTATAGGTACAACGTGAGTCGGCGCGCCCAGAGCGCCAGCCACAGGGTGATAGGGATCGACGCCCTCAACAGCGCATTGATCGAGACAGCAATAACGAGGGTTTTCTTGACTTGGAGGACGACATCTTCTGGCATGAGCACCCTCCAGGGATCGTAAATCGCCGTCAGCACATGGCACAGGAGCACTCCACCACCTACGGGGTGAAGCTGGACCTTTCAGAGTTCGCGGGATGATTCGACGTCGAGCAGTTCTTCGACTGGGCTTACATCGTGCAGTTCTTCTTCGACTACCACACTGTGGCTGAGTATCGTCGTGTCTCTCTAGCGTCCACTCGATTAAGGGGCCTAGCACAGACATGGTGGGTGGAGCTGCAAAGGTCGAGAGAACGTCAAGGGCAAGAGCGTGTACAGACATGGGAAGAGATGCAGAGGTTGATGCAGTCTAAGTTCGTGCCTTCAGACCACGCCGAGAGAGCCTACAAGGAGTACCTAACCCTGCGTCAAGGCACCTGTACCGTGGCAGAATACACTGTTGAGTTTCATCGTCTATCCCTGTGAGTGCAGATCGAGGAGACCACCCGCCAGTAGGTCACGAGGTATATTTCTGGTCTCCGTCCTGCTATTTCTGATGACTTCAGTTGTGTCACAGTCGAGTCATTAGATCAGGCCAGCAGTTATGCCATGAATGTAGAAGAAAATTTGAAAAGGAGGCAGGAATATAGAGCCTCCCGAAGTGACCAGTCCAGTCGACCCAAGTCGAGTTTCCCAACCAGGGGAGCAAGCTCCCCTAGGAAGGAAGACTCAAAGTCCACCCCTAAAGTAGACCCTAGCAAACTTGACCAGTCTGGGCCCGCGTACCATACCCGATCCAAAGTCAAGCCTAGTGAGTCTACCATCCGTTGCTTTAGGTGTCAAGAGTTAGGACATGTTGCGTCCAAGTGCCCCACAGCGAGCAAGAATGCCCATTTCATCGAGGGTATTGTTGAGTCAGCGTCTGATAGTGAGAGTGAGGGTGAGTCGTTGGTTAAACGAGATGACGAGAAGGAAGTCGTAGAGTTCGATAGCAACATCGAAATTTTATTGTCTATCCGTCATGTTTTGACCGCACCCCGAGAGTCGACCCCTGCAAAATGGTTACGAAATAACATTTTTAGAACCTGGTGCAACTGTGAGGGGCATGCATGTGATGTTATCATTGATACTGGGGCATGTGAGAAAATGGTGTCCGAGAGTATCGTGTCAACCTTGAACCTGAAAACAGAGAAATTGTCTCAACCATACAAGATAGTGTGGATCAAAAGAGAAAACGAGGTTCCCATTACCCAGCGTTGTCTAGTTCGGTTCTCTATGGGGGAGCATTATTACGATGAGGTGTGGAGTGATGTAGCCCCTATGAGTGTGTGTCACATTCTTTTGGGACGTCCTTGGCAGTTTGATCGCAAGACCATTCACGATGGCCGTAGGAACACATACTCATTTATTTTTAAGGGTCATAAAATAATCCTTCTCCCTATCAAGGAGACCGGTTTTCCCACTGTGGACAAGCCTGAGCGAGTTCCCCGGCTCGCGGGCCTATCATACCGAATTTTCTTGAACCATTGTAAGGAGAACGGTTATTGTTATGCTCTGGTTGTCAAGCCGTCTATGAGTACGTTGTTGCCTGTTCTCGCAGACATCGTGCCCCTTGTTGAGGAGTTTCGCGACATTATGTCAGACGACCTTCTTGATGGTCTATCGTCGATGAGGGTGGTGCAGCATGCCATCGATTTGGTCCTGGGGTCGAGTCTACCTAACCTCCCCGCGTATCTCATGAATCCATCAGAGCATGCCAAGCTGTTGAGACACGTTCAAGAGTTACTGCAAAAGGGTTTCATTCGTGAGAGTGTGAGCCCTTACGCAGTGCCAGCCCTTCTCACCCTTAAGAAAGATGGATTCATGTGCATGTGTGTCGACAGTAGAGCGATCAATCGCATCACTGTCAAGTACCATTTTCCCATTCTCCGGTTGGATGACATGTTTGATATGTTGGTTGGTGCCTCTACTTTCTCTAAAATCGATTTAAAAAGTGGATACCACCAAATCCGTATCCGAGAGGGGGATGAGTGGAAAACAACATTCAAGACCCGTGATGGGTTGTATGAGTGGTTAGTCATGCCATTTGAGTTATTGAAAGCCCCGAGTACTTTCATGAACATGATGACCCAAGTATTGCGTCCATGTATAGGGAAGTTCGTCGTAGTATATTTTGATGATATATTGGTCTATAGTTCTTCATTGTCTGATCATTTAAATCATTTGCGTCAAGTCCTCGAGATCTTAAGGAAGGAGAAGTTGTATGTGAATGCCAAGAAGTGTGAGTTTATGACGTCAAGTGTTGTATTTTTGGGCTTTATTGTGTCGTCTGATGGAGTTAAGGCAGATCCCGCCAAAGTCCATGCGATTGTAGAATGGCCTACCCCAAAGACTATAGGAGAGATCCGTAGTTTCCACGGGTTAGCCACTTTCTACCATCGTTTTGTGAGAAACTTCAGCACCCTCATGGCCCCTATCACGGAGTGCTTAAAGGGTACTAGTTTTCATTGGACGTCTGCTGCGGGAAAGGCCTTCACACTCATCAAAGAGAAAATGACTAGTGCCCCTATCTTAACCCTTCCTGATTTTAGTGTAGTCTTTGAGGTTGAGTGTGATGCCTCTAAAGTGAAAATTGGTGCAATCTTGAGTCAGAACTGTAGACTCATTGCTTTCTTTAGTGAAAAGTTGACTCAGGCCAGGTGTCAGTACTCCACTTATGATGTCGAGTTTTATGCCGTGGTACAATCCCTTCGTTATTGGAGGCATTATCTCATTTATAAGGAGTTTATCTTATACACGGATCATGAGGCATTGAAATATTTGAATAGTCAAAAGAAGTTGAGTGCTCGACATGCCAAGTGGGTCAGTTTCTTGCAAGAGTACACATTCACTATTCGACATCAATCAGGTACTCTGAACAAGGTAGCTGACGCACTTGATGACTATGTTCGTGCAGGTCATCGGGTTCGAGCAGTGCAAGGAGTTGTACCCGACGGACCCTGATTTCCAGCAAGTCTGGGAAAGGTGCCTCTCATCTAGTGACACCGCCAACCCACGGTTTAGTATATATAACAGTTACCTCTTTCAAGGTAATAAGTTATGTGTGTCTGCATTCTCTCTTGGACTTTAATTGATTTCCGAGTTACATGAAGGGGGATTAGCTAGGCATTTTGGACATGATAAGACGTTCGCACTGTTAGATGAACGATACTTTTGGCCCAAAATACGCAAAGATGTTGTCAAGTTTGTTCAAAGTTGTCGAGTGTGCCAAGTGTCCAAAGGTCGACGTCAGAATAGTGGTTTGTATACTCCGTTGCCCATCCCCAAGCGACCTTGGGAACATGTTTTCATGGATTTTATTGTGGGTCTTCCCAGAACCTCGCATCGTTTTTGTTAAAATGTAAACTGTAATATATATATATATATATATATATATATATTATTTAATATTATTATATTTTCTTTTATTATTTTCTTTTTCTATTTTTCTTTATTTTTTTTTTTAGCATCTAGTTTAATAGAAACTAGATATTTGATCCAGTCAAGTTCCTGTTGGAACTTGACTGTGCAAATAGTTGTTGGACTGTAGTCCAACAGCTATAATAAATGTTGTTGGACTATAGTCCAACAGCTATAATAATAAATGCTATTGGACTGTAGTCCAACAGCTATATTAAGAGACGTTGGAATCCAACGTCTCTTTTGGAGAGCTCAAAATGAGCTCTCCTCTCTCCCACTTTTTTGTATATATATAGGGGTGAACCCCTTCAATGTATATAACCATGCTTCTTAAGCATTTTGTTCATGAATAAAGTATTATTTATTTTTCAAGTGTTCTTCCTTTTATACCCTTTCAAGGGTCATGCTTGTAGTGTCTCCAATAGACACTTGTTTGTGAGTTATTTGTGCATTTGTTGAAGACCACCATTTCATTACATGGTATCAGAGCTACGAAATCCTTAGATCTTGAAGTGCTTCGCCTCGATTTCCGTGCCACATTTACAAAAGGTGTTTCATCACCTTGTTCTTGGCTCAAGAAGATTTGTTTGAAGAAAGGCGAACTTGTGCTACAAAAAATTTTGGTTTTGTATCCTCTCTTATTCCTTTGTCTACTCTTTTTCTTTTCTTTTTATTTTTCTCTCTCTCTCCTCCTATTTATTCCTCTCTTACCCTTGTAAAATATGGATGACAATGATAAGATCATCATCATTCCTATGAAGCTAAATGATACTAACTATGTAATGTGGGCTTCGATTATGAAGCACCACATTTGGGGAAAAGGTTTATGGGGTATAGTGGATGGTTTCGATTTGGAACCTAAACTATCTCTTACCAAGAAAGAGGGTGATAAAGAGGTTCCTCTAACGGAAGAAGAGAAGAGTAAGGCATTAGCCACTTATGAAAAGAAATGGAAAGAATGGAGGATAGGGCATGCAAAAATTATGTCATGGCTCATCAATAGCATAGACATTAAAAAATGCTCTAGTCTAGCTAAGTTTGAGCATGCCGATAAGGCTTGGGAATACCTCAAAAACATGTATTCCCTTAAAGATATTGCACATGTATGCAATTTACAAGATAAAGTTCGGACAATGACTCAAAAAGATAAAACTATTCGAGAATATTATAATGAGTTGTCCGAACTTTGGGAAGAGTTGGCGCTTCTTGAGCCCAAATGGCATTGTGCCGAAGACATCGAGCTTCGCCAAAAACAACTCGATATGGAACATTTCTATCAATTTGTGAATGGTCTAAGGCCGGAGTTTGAATCCACCAAATCGGCCCTTTTACATCGTGGAAAAATTCCTTCTATTGTTGATACTATAGAAGAGCTCACTATGGAGGAAAATAGACTTAGAAAAAGTACTCCAAAAGTTGATGATGACTCTGTTTTAGCTGTATCTAGACCGGGAAATCATACTCGTACTTACAAGCCGCCTCATTTTGGAAGGCAAAACGGCGACTTTGATAAAAGAAAAGTTATTTATCATCATTGTCATGAACCGGGGCACTATAGGCCTCAATGTCCAAAGTTAAAAAGAAGAGAAGAAAAAAGAGTTGCATCTGTTGAATCTGAGTCAAAAGATCAAGATGCACCTGTGTCTATGGCTCAACTGATGGAAATCCTTCAACCTCTTCTCAAAGGGGTATCCTCCTCAACCGAAGCCTCAACTGGAGCGGCAGTTGCATCTTTCTCCGGTCCAGGTAACTTTCCTTGGCTTTTAGATTCTGGTGCTTCTTTTCATATGACCCCAAATGTTAATAGTCTATCCGAATGTCTTAAAAATAACTCAAGTGTGTCAAAGGTTTTTACAGCCGATGGCACATCTCTCGAAGTAAAAGGAATAGGATGTTTTGAAAATCTTCAAAAATCCAAAAGATTTTTTATCCCAGAAGTTAGATATATCCCTAAACTTAATTTGAATCTCTTATCTGTCTCGCAAATATCTGATTATGGATGTAATATCTCTTTCTCTTCTCATGGTTGTTGGGTACAGGATCGCCAGTCAGGGAAGCTGATTGGGGAAGGTCATAGAGAAGGAGGACTTTATTACATGGACTTTTTAGAATTACCCAAGAATGCATTTTGTTATAATATTCAGAAATTAGAATTGGATTTATGGCACAAAAGGCTTGGTCATCCTCATATGTCTGAAATTCAATATTTTCCAAGTTTGGAAAAATTTTGTAATTCTGAAAATTTTTCTTGTAAAGACTGCATTCTTGGCAAAATGAAAAGGTTACCATTTCTTAGTAGAACTTTTGTTTCCTCACGACCACTTGAGTTAATACATTCGGATGTTTGGGGCCCCGCACCAGTTATTTCCAAAGGTGGTTATACATATGTCATTTTTGTTTATGACTTTTCTAGACATACTTGGATTTATTTTCTTAAACATAAATATGATGTCTTTGCTAACTTCCAAATATTTCATAAAATGGTTAAAAATAAGTTTCAAAATGATATTTTTGTTTTTCGCACTGATTTAGGGGGAGAATTTATGTCCAACGAATTCAAAGACTATCTCAATTTACATGGTATTACACATCAAAGATCATGTCCACACACTCCACAACAGAATGGCCTAGCCGAACGCAAACATCGGCACATTATGGAAACTACTAGGACATTGCTAATTGCAAATCACGTTCCAAAAAGTTTTTGGGCTGAAGCGGTCCTAACTGCCACCTACCTCATTAATAGGATGCCATCTTCCTCATTAAAGAATACAACTCCAATAGAAAAGCTTGTTAATTTAACTCCAGATTATTCTAGTTTAAGAGTCTTTGGATGCAAATGTTTTGTTTTCACCAACAGAAATGACAAACTCTCTCCTCGTGCAATCCCATGTGCCTTTTTAGGATATGCTGATAATAAAAAAGGCTACATGTGTTTCGATTTTCAAAATGACAAATTATATGTGTCAAGAAATGTATCTTTTTTGGAAAAAGAAAGCTTCTTTGAATTTGAAAAATCCAAGGATGTCACTGAATACTCGTTTTTAATTGATCCAACTTCAAAATCCAATGAATGTGATGTTGGATGTGACCTTGACAATGATCAAAGTACTATTGTTGTTGAAAATGATGATAATGAAGAGCAAATCCATAGGGATGTTAGTCTACAATATTCAAGACGTAGAGAGCAAAATCTTCCATGTGCATTACAAAAATACTATGAAGTCTCACCTAGAAGAACGTCTAGAATCTCTAAACCTCCAGAAAAATTTGTGTCTTATGAATCTTTTTCACCCACATATAGGGCCGCCATTACATTAATACAATCATATGTTGAACCATCATCCTATTCTCAAGCAAAAAATCATATAGAATGGATAGAAGCCATGAAAATAGAATTGGATGCACTAGAAAAGGCCAATACTTGGACGATACAAGATATTCCTCCGGGTAAGAAACCTATAGGTTGTAGGTGGGTATACAAAGTCAAAACCAAAAGTGATGGGACCCTGGAAAGATATAAGGCCCGTTTAGTAGCAAAAGGATATGCTCAAGAGTATGGCATCGATTATGAAGAAACATTTGCTCCTGTGGCCCGTATGACCACTGTTAGAACTTTAATAGCCTTGGCCTCCATTAGAACATGGCCTATCTTTCAATTAGATGTCAAAAATGCTTTCTTGAATGGGAATCTCGTTGAAGAAGTATACATGGAAGCCCCACCTGGTATTAGTATCCCTAAGGGTAAAGCTCTTCGTCTAGAAAAAGCTCTTTATGGTCTTAAACAGGCTCCAAAAGCCTGGTATGACCGATTTAGTCATGTTATGCTTGATATTGGTTTTCAACCTTGTTTAACTGACACTGCTTTGTTTGTTAAGAAATCTGATGCAGGCATCATTATTCTTCTTCTCTATGTGGACGATATGATCATCACCGGACGCGACAAACAGGGAGTTGCAAATATCAAATCTCTTCTTAAAACTCACTTTGAAATGACTAACTTAGGTTTATTAAGATATTTTTTAGGCATTGAAGTTGCTTATTCCCCTCGGGGGTATTTGATATCTCAATCTAAATTTGCTCTTGATATCGTTTCCAGGTCTGGAATTACAGATGATAAGAAAGTAGACACTCCAGAAGTGGTCAATGTTAAAATGAAAATTGATGATGGAGAACTTCTTGATGATCCTACTCCTTATAGACAGCTTGTTGGAGCTCTTTCTTATCTTTCCATTACTAGGCCAGATATAACTCATGCGGTTCATACAGTCAGTCAGTTTCAGCATGCTCCCACCTCCGTGCACATGGGAGCGATTTTGCGTATTATTAGATACTTAAAATCCTCTCTTTCACAAGGACTCTTCTTGTCTGCTTCATCTTCATTAAATTTAATTGCATATACTGATGCTGACTGGAGAGGTGATCCCAATAATAGACACTCAACTACTGGTTTTTGTGTGTTCCTAGGTGAAACCTTAATTTCGTGGAGGTGCAAAAAGCAACAGAAAGTCTCTCTTTCATCCACCGAAGCTGAATACAGAGCCATGGCAACCACCACTATGGAGGTTGTTTGGCTCAGACGATTGTTGGCGGATATGGGAGCTAAAGCAACGCAAGCTTCAAAGATGTGTTGTGACAACAAAAGTGCGATCTACATTGCAAGCAACCGGACATTCCATGAGCGCACTAAACACATTGAGATGGATTGTCACTATGTCAGAGAGGAATACTTACATAGAACCATTGATCTGCCATATGTTACATCAGAATATCAATTAGCAGACTTCTTCACCAAGCCTCTCGCTGCTCCCAGATTTCACTTCCTCTTAGACAAACTTTCGCTCATTGTACCGTAAGTTTGAGGGGGAGTGTTAAAATGTAAACTGTAATATATATATATATATATATATATATATATATATATATATATATATATTATTTAATATTATTATATTTTCTTTTATTATTTTCTTTTTCTATTTTTCTTTATTTTCTTTTTTAGCATCTAGTTTAATAGAAACTAGATATTTGATCCAGTCAAGTTCCTGTTGGAACTTAGACTGTGCAAATAGCTGTTGGACTGTAGTCCAACAGCTATAATAAATGTTGTTGGACTATAGTCCAACAGTTATAATAATAAATGTTGTTGGACTGTAGTCCAACAGCTATATTAAGAGATGTTGGAATCCAACGTCTCTTTTGGAGAGCTCAAACTCTCTCCCACTTTTTTGTATATATAGGGGTGAACCCCTTCAATGTATATAACCATGCTTCTTAAGCATTTTGTTCATGAATAAAGTATTATTTATTTTTCAAGTGTTCTTCCTTTTATACCCTTTCAAGGGTCATGCTTGTAGTGTCTCCAATAGACACTTGTTTGTGAGTTATTTGTGCATTTGTTGAAGACCACCATTTCATTACAGTTTTGATTCCATCTTAGTGGTGGTTGACCGGTTTTCCAAAATGGCTACCACTGACGCCTCGTTAGTAGCTTCATACTACTTCAAGGACGTGGCCCGCTTTCATGGATTGCCTCACACGATTACCTCAGATCGTGACACTTGTTTCATGAGCCATTTTTAGAAATCATTATGGGCCTTATTACAAACCAAACTCCAGTTTAGCAGTGCATACCACCCACAAACTGATGGACAAACCGAAGTTGTGAATCGTACCTTAGGGAATCTACTAAGGAGTCTAGTTGGTAAAAATGTAAAAACTTGGGATCTAGTATTGCCGCAAGCCGAGTTCGCCTACAATAGTTCCATCAACCGGTCCACGGGCAAGTCTCTTTTTCAAGTGGTTTATGGGCAGACACCAATAGTAGATCTTGTGCCTGTGTCTAGTCTTCCAGACCCAACCCCGGAAGTGTTTGATGTCGTTGAGTACATGTGTGATATACATAGACAGGTCTGAGCTAAACTTGTTGAGAGTTATGAAGCTTACAAAGCTTTCGTGGATCAGGGTCGTCGAGATGTCCATTTTCAAGTTGGTCAGTTAGTATGGATTTACCTGCGTTCAGAGCTTTTTCCAGTAGGTACTTATGGTAAATTGAGTCCTAAAAAATATGGCCCTTTCAAGATCCTCCAACGATTGGGTTCAAATGCCTACCTCCTTGAACTGCCTGAAGATTGGCACATTTCGCCTATCTTCAATGTTTCTGATCTATATGCTTAAATAACAAGTCGTCGGAGTTGACTTCTTCCCAACCAGGGAAGAATGATGCAGAGCAGGATCGACCCAAATCTATACAGCCTGATCCAGGAGGGGATTGGACTTGCACGATGGGACCAAGGATCGAACCCAAGTAGTGGATCTGACCCAGAACACGGTGCCAAGACGCAGGGCTGATGTACCCCTGCGTACCTACTCCAGACGAGCACAGGACCGTGCATCCCAGATCCAACAGCAAAGAGGAGTCATCTCGGGCCCAAGGCCGGACCCGAGACCCGGATCCAGTTGCACGCTTTAAATACCCTCTCCTAGGGTTGCATGCAGCAGAGAAGTTTTGAAGATTTGCTCTTTTATTTTTTATTGTTTCTGTTTGGCTGCCAGCATTTGTTCTTCTGCAACCATTACTTTCATTCCATATTTTCTTCATTATTCTTCATTGTAATTCGTTCCTTTCAATAAATAAGTTAAATAGCATCAGAACTCCGATCCTCGCTGCATCAGTTGTTGTCCTAGACTCTTACGAAGATGGGAACAGTGTGACATAAATAGGACAACTGGGATGGTAGCACATTGAAGCTTGAGAAAATTATGAATAAACCAAAAGGTTAAATAAATGTTACTCGTATTGATGAACTTGTCATTACTATTGATGATGAATGCCATAATGGCAAAACATCGATCTCAAAGTCGTTTGAGCTTGCATCAGGTTAAGAATAATTAGCTCTTATTATAAGCTGATCCAAGTAAGGTGAGATATTGAAGTACTGATAAATAGGCTGCACAAAGAGCTTGCTCAAGCACGGCTCGGGGTCGACTCGTTTAAACACGTCTTGGCCCTGAACAAGTAAACAAGACGAGTTTGATTAGGCATACAAGTTTGATTAAGCTTGATTAGCCCTATTAAGCTCGACTAATAGAGATGTATAATGGCTAGTTCTAGGATATGTAGAGATTTTGTTGAATAATAAGCACCTTAGTTGTCAAGGGCGTGCCTAGGCAGCCTAATTGCCTGGGCTTTTGGGTTTGGGCAGTGGGGGCCCTATTTTACCACCTAGGCATCGCCTAGCTCACCTAGGCAACACCTAGGCTGACTCCACCTAGACTTAAAGCCTAGGTTTGTCCATTTTTTTAACTTGGTTGAGTACTTGGTCATCTGTGCCAAAAGAGAGGTATAAAAAAAGGAAGAGGGCTACGATCTCGGTTTTGTTGTCTCCATCCCTCTCGGTTTTGTTCTTCTCTTCCCTCCCTTTTTTCCTTCTTATTCTTTTTCTTTTTCCCTTTTTTCTTCGTATTCTTGCTTTTCCTTTTTTTTTCTTCTTCTTCCTGTTTTTCTTTCTTTTTCCTTTTTTCTATAGTTTATGTTTTTCGGTTATATATATTTCAATTATATTATATGTATATATACTATATTTTGTATTTCAGTTATTATAATATGTATATTATATATATTCTGTGTTTGTGTGTTTCATATATATTTATGTCACCTGGGTACGAGTATGGAGGGTACGACATGGCATTTCCAAATAATGTGGGCACGGGAATATATATATATATATATATATATATATATATATATATATATATATATATATATTAAATATCACTTAAATGCAAAATAAATTCAAAATAAACTGAATATAATATAAATATATATGATATTTAAAACATATATTATATACTGAAAATATAAAGTTATAAATTGAAAATATAATTATAAATTAAATACAAACTTGTATGTACAAAGAATAAAATGGTGTGTCCAGGTGTCGATGTGTGTCGATACGGGGACACGTGTATAGAGGGAAAAATGGAGTGTCTGATATATATATATATATATATATATATATATATATATATATATATATATATATATATATATATATATATAATCTGTTTGAGTTATATTTCCGGTTGACTATTTTTGAGTTATATATATAATTTGTTTTCATATATATTTCTTATTTTATGTGTATTGTTGTTAATTTTTTTGTAACATGACTTTATTTTTTGTATATTGTTTATTCACATTGTTAGTTGTATAGTTTGTTTATTCAATTGTTTGTTTATTATTAATTTTTTTAGCAGGTTATTTAATATAATTTCTTTACAATATTTGATGACATGTGTTTTGTTTATTGCTTATTGTTGATTGATTTTATGCTGTATAAATATTTGCTATTAATTTTTACAAGTTTGTTTACATATTTTGTGTATTTTAAAAAAATAATAATAATTGGAGAAACGACTAATCTGCCTAATCCCACTTAGCCTTTTTAGGGGCTCACCGCCTAGGTTCCGCCTATCGCCTTTGACAACTAAGATAAGCACAAAAAGCGGTTTCACTCAAGTCGGTAGGGTGTTGGTCATTTGCGAGTGAGGTTTGGGGTTTAAATCCCACCCTCTATGCACTCATTCCAACTAACTTTTTAAATAAATCAATTTGGCTCGATCTCAAACCCGAGACGAGTTTGTATATAGAGCATTCAAGCTCCACACGAACAAGACAAGCTTTGTCAGCCGAAGCTCGGTTCGCTCATGCATACCCCTACTCATAAAGCCTTTTTAGATACATCTATTAAATGTGGTTTTAGGATTTTTAGCATAGGATTATACATTGCCCATCAGTTGTACGATGCTTTGTGTTTTCCTTTCTTTTGCTACTTGAGAAAGCAAATTTCCAAGAGTGATTACCAGTTGCCTAGTACCTGCCCAATTATGTTCTCTACATAATCAAATAAAAATCACTGTTGCTATCGATGTTAGCAAGTTAGACTGAAGTTTATCTTACTTCATTCTTCATCGACTTGTACCTTCATTGTGGCTTAACTTGTCTACGGATCATGACCCTTTTCACCTGCTTGGTTCAACCAATAAACCTTGAACCTTTTTCAACAAAAAGGTCAACAATTCAAAATCTTCTCTTGCCATGTATCATTTATTATTACAGAACTTACTTTTTTTGTCTTCTCAAACAAATAACTACCTTGATTGTTTACTAAGTTACTTGTTCCCATAATAAAAAAAAAATCAGGAATCCGAATGCACTCAACCTTATTTATATAACACTTCCATTTCAGCAGTCCAAACCTTTTTTGAACTAAGCAGCCCACTATGATGGCTCAAGCAACAGACACTTTATGTTTTTAAGACGTTGATTTAACAGCCAAGTAGCAAAGGAGGTACATTAGTTAAGTCTACATGAAATACAACAAAAATTCATAGGACACAATAATCAAACTTAAAATCACAAGAAAATGCAAATAATGCTGATGAAAAAGGGGAGAGACAATACATTCAGCAGATTCTTATAAATTATAATGTGTGGTTGCCATTGATCCATAGGTAAAATGGCCACCTAATTTACACAGAAACCGAAAGGAACAAGGAAACAGTGGCAGAGAGTCTGAAAATTGTAAATTCATAAAAACACAATTTCACTTCTAAAATAAGAATTGTAGCTCCAAAAACATGGCTGAACTCAACCGACACAAGTTCATTTCTACCTACCTCGAGCATAGCATTCCTTCAAAAGGTACAGAAAAACCGCTGGGGAAGTATAGGATAAATCTGAAAAGACGTGCAAACTGATGGTCCCTTCCTCAATTTCTTTCTTTTGATTTTGTCCAGGACAGCTTATTTTCCGCATGCCCATGTTTGGGACTGCAAAAGAGAAGGCTCTATGAGTCATTAATGAAATGGTGATGCCGCATAAAAATGTTTTTTGAAACGTAATTACATTCTCTATCAGAGAAACAAAAACCATCCGCATGGATTGCTTTCAATAAAGCTCTAAACCTCACAATATCAAATGTAAGCATCTGATACCGTTTTTCCTCTTAGCACATTTCAAGAAATGATGAATTATAAAAGGCTACACATAATTTTTTTCTTGAAATGTATAAGATAATACTGAACATAGGCATAAGTTTCTAAAAGGTCAAGACCTATAAACGTACGTGAAAAGCAACGCTAGTCAACAAAGCTGTTTGGTTCGCCTAACTGGAACAAGACAAATAATAAGTAATCGTTGAATCGAGTAATTAATTAATTAAAATAAAACAAGAAAATGACAGTTAAACCTAGAAAGCAAGTTATAGATATACAAACCAATCATATTAAAACAAAAAATAAACATTGTATAACATACTGCATATAATCCAGACCCATAAGGAAAATACAACAGGAATAATGCAAGAAGTTCTTTTAGCTGTTGGATGATTGGTTATGCAGCATATAGCCAACTAAACTTTCTACTTCCGGGAATATGAGGTAGCTCTCTCAGAAATCCGTTACCATTCCACAGATAGGATTGTGGACAGTGAGGTATTTTCGCTTTAGATAAATGAATTTTATGCACTACTTCTCTTCAAGGGATATCCAGAAGATATCACATGAATTGAAAACCACCAAGTTCTCAATCAATTTTTCTTCGCCTTTGCATTCTTCAGCAAATTTTGTGGTACTAGAGACGAAGGTTGTACAAATGTACAAAACCTTTATAAATGATATAAAATATCTCAGAAACTAGACTTTATAAAATTTCCATCCATTCATTTCACTCTCAATGTTTCAGTTAGTTTTACCAGTATCTCGCCGAGCATGACATCAATAAAAAGCATAAATAACCAAAATCTTTAGTATCAACCTTTCCAACTCCCACCAACTTCCCAGCAAGCAACTACAAAACAACCCATTTCATTTTCCTCTTATACAAAGTTAAATTTGAAAGTTTATTTTACATGTCTACATAAATATATTCATGTGTGTATGCATGTGGATCCATATCAATACATTTGTGAGAGATAAAAAAGAAGAATACAACCATAAACAGGAAGATTGGGATCCAAAGACATCCCTTAACCATAGGCTGGCAATGTAGCTCAAGCAGATGCATTCCACTAACCATCATCAAGAAAAAAAGGTATAAAAAACAGAAAAAATTTAAAGAAGAACCAAAGAAAGAAAATCACATAGCACGTCTAACCAATGCACATAGCCCCATACCACCATCAAACCTTAATTCCACTCTAATTGACGAAGAAGAACGATTCCGCGACTCCGAAACTAACAACCAAAGAAAGGAAAACCCAATCCCTTCCCTCGCACATCGCGGATTCATCTCGACGATGAAGAAAACAACTCTCGAGCGCTCAGAATCGACGAAACCATCACCTAACCCGATCAATCGAAACAAATTCAGGGGTCATTAGGGCAAGGATCGAATCTAGCGTTTCTCGCATCAACCGATCGAAGAACCAATGTTAAACTAAACGTCAACGTTGACCGTCAAACAAGAGATCGATCAGCTCAAGGGAAGAAGATTCACAACACACAGAGACAGATAGATCGCTTCTAGGATTTAGCGGATGGTTTTGTTAGGGTTTTACAGCAAAGAAGAACAAAAAGAAATAAAATTTAAAAAAAAAAGTACCTTTTTTTTCTCCCGCTACCGCTCAAAAGAGAAACGAGGTCCTGTGTTTATGGATATAGGGCGTTTGTCAAATTACGAATATTTCCTCGCTTCTGATCTGACGGTCGAAAATATAATATCTCGGGATGACCGCTGCTACTTTGTCCACGTGGCCCCTCATAAATGACGAGTGTCGGAGTGTATCAGAACAGGTGGATTTATTATTTGTAATTTGCAGAAAAACAGCTTAACTTATCAGATATGCATAGAACCTCGTAACTTTTTTATTATTTCATTTTCTTTTTGCTTTATAATTTGTGCATTATAAAAATACTCTTGATCCCTCATTGTTGATTTGATCGATAAGATGGATGAGACTATATATGGTTGGTAAATGAGCCGAACAAAGGGTGTTCAAGCTTGACTCGTTTCTTGTGTCGATATGAGTTGAGTTTGAGATCTTGGCATGCTTGCGCTAAATTATTTGAGCTCGTGATAGCTCTCTCAAAAAATTATAATTTTCTTATAGTTGAAAATAATAGAATTTGGATTTTAAACTTACGAGTTAAGCTCAAATTAGCTTATTTATAATACAAATAATTGTTTTAAAGTTGTACTAGTAGGACAGCCCGTCCACTATTAAGAAGGAAAACTTGGATCAAATATGTTTGATGTTATGCATCGAGATTTTAAATCCACCCATGCAGATGCATTCGGCATGGTTCATTTGTTAGGAATTTACTGTTCAATCATCGTAATTGGACTAAGTAATGTAATTTTTTATGTTTTAATATTTATCAAAATTCTAAGCCATTGATTTTCAACTCTTAAAAAATCCTTCTAATACATCTTAATTGAATGATCCAAGAATTTGTTTCTATAGGTCGCCACTTTGGAAAAGCAAAGGCTTGACAGCAAGGGCGAGGCTGAAGGCATTAGAAAGGACAACGAGGGCTTTATGGAGGTCTTGCGATCTTAGATGGGTGACCTCATTAAAACCAAACGTCTAGATCGCATTCGTACATACGATGAAATTTTTGAAAAAAAAGTAAAAAAAAATACCCATGAAAATCTTGATTCATATCCGTAAACACATTTGGTTGATAAACATATTTCAGTTACCCTTAATGAGAAACCTTAAATAAACAACCAAACATAAAAAGAAAAAAGTTTACTAATAATATAATAATAATAGGTAACACTACAACAAAGCAGTAGATTAGCGACGACCACATTCCGTCGCTAATCCGTCGTTAATCCGTCGCTAACCATGTTAGCGACGGATTAGCGACAACGCGGCGACAGTATGCTTACATCGCGAATATTTCGACGCTAACTGGCGACGGAATAATTTCGTCGCCAAGTCCGTCGCTAATTGCGACGGAATAACGAGCGCTATATTCCGTCGCCAATCCGCCGGTACTAAACGGCGACCACGGCGTGGCGACGGATTTAATTCCGTCGCTAAGCCGGCGCTAGATTAATATGAATAGCGACGGAATCATCCGTCGCTAATCCGTCGCAAAAACGAAAAAAAATCAAAAAAAAATTATTTAAAATTTAATTACCGAGAACTGTACAATTTATATTTTCTGTACAATTTATATTTCCTGTAAATAAAAAACAAACCACACAAAAAAATTCATATAACAAGTATCTATAATAATTAATCGTTCCACCTTAAAACTAAGAAGTTTAATTATTTACAATTCAACAATTACAATTAGGAAAAATAAAAAAAATTGAACTTCTTCAACACAGTCCTCTAATCATCGCCAAGATTTTGTGCGTCTTCTTGTTCATTGTCTTTATCTGTCCCTTCAGCTCCACTACCCTGATTATCGCTAGCAGCCTACACAAGAAAAGAACAGTCAGTATTGATAAACAAAATATAATGAAATAAATTACACACTATATGTGATTCTATCATGTGCTCATGTGTGATCTAAGGCAATAAAAAAACTCTATATGTGATTCTATCATGCTCATATGTGTGCTAAGGCAGTCAAAAAATTGAATATGTGATTATAGCATGTTCATATGTGTTCTAAGGCATATAAAAAAACTCTATATGTGATTCTACCATGCTCAGATGTGCTTTAAGGCAGGCAAAAAACTATATATGTGATTCGATCATGCTCGTATGTGTGCTAAGGCAGTAAAAAAATTGAATATGTGAATATAGCATGCTCATATGTGCTCTAAGGCAGGCAAAGCCAAAAATTTTATATGTGATTCTATCATAAATGATATATAACATGTTCATATGTGTTCTAAGGCAGTTAAAAAACTCTATATGTTATTATAGCATGTTCATATGTGTGCTAAGGCAGTCAAAAAACAGAATATGTGATTATAATATGCTCATATGTGTTGTTAGGCAGTAAAAAAACTGAATATGTGATTATAGCATGCTTATGTGTTTTAATGCAATCAAAAAAACTTTATATGTGATTCTATCATGCTCATATGTGCTCTAAGACAGACAAAAAGTTAAATATATATATATGTGATTCTATCATGCTCATATGTGTGCTAAGGCAGTAAAAAAATTGAATATGTGATTATAGCATGTTCATATGTGTTCTAAGGCATCTAGAAAAACTCTATATGTGATTCTACCATGCTCAGATGTGCTTTAAGATAGTCAAAAAAACTATATATGTGATTATACCTGAGAGGGACCTGGAATCGAAGATCCCCTATCCTGAACAGCGGCCTTGATCTCATTTCGGAGAAAGGGGGCGACGGTGTATTGGAAGTAGTTATTCAGTGATTTATTAATGATCTCGCGTACATCATCACCGGAAAGAATAGTCGGCTGCTTGGAGCTTATGTCGGCGCAAGAAGTTGGTGAGCCGTAACTGGAAGAACCAATAACTGGTGAAGTGTTTATATTACTCCCAAACCCGAACACGCGACCTTTTTTGGGTTCACCTGCTGCAGTCACCCATGCTGTAGGATCAAATGATGGATGCTGAGTAGCGTCTTCGCCATATTGCTCTACCATTTGTTGCTCATATGCCTCCTACAAAATAATGTTTAAAGTATTCATTAATAATTAATGATAACATTATGATGACTTGCATATATATTGCAATGATTATTAATAGAATTAATACATACCGTTGTCGTTCTCGCCTTCTCTGATACGAAGACTCCCGTGGTCTTCCGTTTATGTGTTTCTACAAACACATCCTTATATGGTACACTGCCTCCTTTTTCTGCTTCCTGCGAAGTTAAATGACAAAAGATTTAGTACACAAATTTGCAACAATACTTATAAAATTAATATTATATATTGATGAGTTACCATTTTCTTTAGGTGGCTCCCAAATGTCTTAGATCCACCTGTGTGTAGATGGGCTTCGGGCATCTTCGATCGATTTTGTGAAGCCTTCGCAGAGCGATTTTTAAATGCATCTCCCGCCCACATATCGCACATTTCATCCCAGTAATCTCTCATGATAGTAATAGGACCATGACCCTTCCACAGTAATGGATCATCTACTACGCCAGATGCTTTTTTTGCTGCAGTCTTCATAGTGTGCAGCATGTCTGCAAATCGATTGGCAGCCACCTTCTGCCACACCTTCCTTGCATCATTTTCTTCCACCGTAGTTGCAAAGCGATTCGAAGCCTACAAATATTTTCAGAAAGTTAGTAGACATTGCTTAAATAAATTAAATATGAAACACATTAACTATGAGGAACAACTGTATACCATGAATGAGGACCACAATCTGTCTAATACCTCCTTTGGGTACTCTTTCCATTGAGCAACTGGTCCTGGTAGATGTTGAAGAAGTGAATTCCTAATCTCCCGTACTACTTCTTGTGGCTCAAACCTTGTGCTGCACATGAATTGTTACATAGTAAATATCAATATAAAATATTTAAAAGATATGCAATAATTGAAAACAAAATACTTACGGTCGATTATCGATATACACTATTCGAATGAGTCTTCTTGTGCCAGCCTGAGAAGACCCTGTTTCCTGTGTTGGCTGTTGACTTGTGCGATCAACTGGTGTAGGTGGGTCGTGTACAGGCGCAACATCATCTGTAAAAAAATACACACCAAGTTCTCAGAATGTGCATTTGAACTAATCAAGCATCTAATTAGTTATATGATATACCTATCACAGGAGCCCGTGAAGATGAAGGTTGAGCCTGGCTACTACTGGATGAGCGACCACTATAACCTCCACGAACCATATTCTAACAAATAACATATGTCATACAATACATTCAAATAATTCACATCAAGTATTACAATGCATTCAAGTCATTCACATCAAGCATTGCAATGCATTCAAATAATTCAAATCATTGACATCAAGTATTGCACTAATTCAAATCATTCGTTAATTGCATAAATTATAATACATTCAGATAATTGAAATCATTCACATCAAGTATTACAATGCATTCGAATCATTCGTATCAAGTATTACAATACATTGAAATAAAATTTTTAATCATTCACACCAAGTATTGCAATACAACTCACATCAAGTATTACAATGCATTTAAATAGAGGTTTGTAGTATAAGATTTTGCTCACTAGCTTGAGAATTCTTCCTCGTCACTAGTTTGACTTTCTTCTTCTTCTTCTTCTTCTTCTTCATTGTTTGCCCATCCACTTGGTACATCATTTGGATCACATTCCTCTATGAATGTTTCATCAGCCAATGGAGATATGACATGCATATCATGCGCAACATCGTGACCATAAGCGAAGTCACAGACATCATCTGATTGATAGTAATCACTGTCTTCAGCTAACTCATCTTCTTGTAACTGATCATACTCGGGGTATAATTTGGATTTCACCTTGCAAACTGCCCACCATTCATTTCTATCTGACTTTTTTATACTCGGATATGAAGTATAATAAACTTGTTGAGCTTGCGAGGCTAATATGAATGGTTCATATGTTCCAAACCTGGATTTATGATTCACCTCCACAATGCCTGAAGCTTTGTCGAGTCTTGTTGCAGTTGGATCAAACCAATGACACTTGAATACCGTAACCCTGTTATTCATGCCTAAGTAAGTCAACTCCATTATTTCCTCTATAACACCGTAGTAATCATGTTCATTTTCACCGTAGCTGCTACCCTTGACACACACGCCACTATTTATCGTTGATTTGTTTATACCGTAGTCTTTTGTATGGAATCGATAACCATTTACGATATACCCGTTGTAGCATTGCACAACTTTGGTCGGACCATTTTCTAAATCACATATTCCTTGATATTTAACATCACCATGGCGAACCTACGCACAGACATAAACAATTATTGTGATCACGATCAATTAAGTAACTTAGTGTTGTTTATAAGTACAAAATTTATTTTAGCTTCTTTACCAACTGTTTCAACCACTCCACAAACTTAGTTTCACGTTCTTTTTGTACTTCTGCATTAGTGAGATGTGAAACTTTGCTTTGCAACTCCAGATCAAATCGTCTGCAAACCACAAATACTTATATTACCGAGCCATATATCCACATATAGAACATAAAAAGATTTATAATTGAGTTGCATATACATATACTTACTCAATGTATGGGTCGATCGCTGAACAATTAAAAAGAATATAGATGTGTGCTGCATCTTGCTCTCGATCTGTCAATAGCCTTGATCGGCAACTACCAAATGCATGCCCAAGTCGTTGAAATATCGACAGCTTGTCAGCTACAGTTACTTGTTCTCCATCATCGTTACGGGGCGGGCATGTGTAACGTGTTGAAATATGAGGTTCGAAGTACATAGATGAGAAATTTGAAATCTCTTCTAAAGTGTACGCCTCACAAATAGAGCCTTCTACTCTTGCTTTATTACGAACCTTTTTTTTTAGGTCGAACATGCATCTGACAAGAATATACATTTCAAATTTTAAATATCTGTCATTAAAGAGACAAATATAAAAAAACATATACCTTTCAAATGGGTACATCCATCGATATTGCACAGGGCCACCAACCCTTAGTTCATATGGCAAATGTATGATCAAATGTTCCATAACATCGAAAAATGCTGGCGTAAATATCTTTTCTAACAGACAAACAGCAGTGATGACAGAGTCCTCGAGATTCTTTACATCTGATACAATGACCTCCGATGCGCACAATGTTCTGAAAAATCCGCTCAACTCAGACAATACCCCCCATATAGGTTTGTCTAACATATCATGGAATGCTAGGGGTATCAATCGTTGCATAAAGATACGACAATCATGGCTCTTCAACCCATATAACTGTCCATCGTCAATCTTCACAGCCCGAGCAATGTTAGAGACATATCCATCTGGAAATCTCAGTTGTCTCAACCATTGACATACATGTTTTATTTGATCAAGTCCGAGCATGTACTTCGCCTTTGGTTTCAGTACTTTGCCATTATACTCTTTGAGTTCCAATTATGGTCTTTTACATATTAATTTTAAATCCATACGGGCCTTCGGATTATCCTTCGTTTTTCCTTTAATATTCATTACTGTATTGAACACATTATCAAACACATTTTTCTCTACATGCATCCCATCCAAATTATGTCGTATCAATAGGGTCGGCCAATACGGTAGTTCCCAAAAAATAGATTTTTTCGTCCAATTGTGTTCCTTCCCAAATCCACGGAAGGGTGTAGGACTGCGGGCATCTGTTAATACATCTGGAAAGTATCGCAATCTTCTTAAAATCTCTATGCCAGACAATCTTGAGGATGGACCTTTCATTTCAGTTGTGCCTGCTGTAAATGCATTCTTTTGACGTCGGAACGGATGATCGCTGGGTAGAAATCGACGATGGCAATCAAACCAGCAAGGCTTCCTTCCACGCCTCAATCTAAAAGCTTTGGAATCCTCCATGCAGTACGGACAAGCCAACCTCCCATGTGTGCTCCAACCAGATAACATACCATATGCAGGGAAGTCACTGATTGTCCGTAGAACAGCGACCTTCATGGTGAAATTTTGTTTTTTGTGGGCATCATACGTGGTAACACCGTCATCCCACAGTACTTTTAATTCATCAATCAATGGCCTTACATATACATCAAGATTTTGGCTAGGTGAGGTCGGACCAGGGATCAACAGAGACAAGAAAAGATTTGGACGTTTCATACACAAGCTTGGTGGAAGGTTGTATGGAGTTACAAATACTGGCCAGCATGAGTATGGAGTTGATCTACCCCCAAATGGATTAAATCCATCTGTACATAGACCGAGTCTAACATTTCGCACTTCCATTGCGAAGTTCTGATGAGTACGATCAAAGTGCTTCCAAGCTTCAGCGTCAACAGGATGCGTGATCTTGTTTTCATCGTGTCGAACTTTATTTGCATGCCATCTCATGTGTTTAGCTGTCTTTGAAGACATATACAATCGCTGCAATCTAGGAGTGATAGGAAAGTAGCGGAGTGACTTGTATGAAACTTCCTTTGATCTCGTGCTACCATTGCCTCTTGTCTTTGGCTTGAACCGAGGATGCCCACATGACGGGCATGATATGTCGTTTTCCTGCTCCTTGAAATACAACATGCAGTGATTTGGACAAGCATCAATCTTTTTGTAACTCATACCTAGAGCGTTGACCATAACTTTCGCACGATAGAAATTTTGTGGCAATTTCTCATCTTTAGGCAACATACTCTTCACAATCATGCACAAACGGTCAAAACATGATTGACTCAAATTATACTCGGACTTCAAATTCATTAGTTGAAGAACTGCAGACAAGATAGTGTGACTCTCACAACCGTTCCAAAGTGGCTCATCAGCATCTTTAAGTAAATCATAAAATCTACTAGCTGCATCGTTTGGTGATTCTTCATCTACGACAGTTCTTACATCACTAGAACTCATAGCAGAACCCAGTTCTGTTCCTGCAGCATCAAATATCAAATTCGTATATGGATTATCGTGCACCACATTCACCCGTGCATCAAAATCGTTTCTAAATTCTTCTCCATGAAACGCCCAGTTCTGATAATCACTCACAAAACCCTTCCTGTATAGGTGATGTCTAACGCCATGAGGTTCTACAAATCGATTATTCTTACAAATCTTGCCGGGACACCTAATCCGACCTGTGGGATCTACCGTACTGACACTCGCCGTTGCAAATTCAATAAAACTATCGACACCATCCATATATTCATGCGATAACTCATTGTCCACTATCCTACGGTACATCCATTCACGGTTTGCAGTCATTCTGTCGTATGATGTTACGAATAGTATCCTAACGAATTAAGAAAAAAACAATCAGAATGCGACGATGAAGAAAATATCAAATTTATCATGCAATATACTATGTCAAACAATAACAAGAATTTTGATGCATGCATTGATAACTTAATATTTTCATGTGCAAACTATTAATGACATGATACAATCATTTGAAGCATGCTTTTATTATAAAATTTCACATGGAAGTCAAAATCAAATTGAAAGTAACTACATGCAAGCATGGATACAATTACATCAAACATTGCAATACATCATAATCATTCATATCAAATAAATGGCAAACATGTACCTGCAGCAAACACACTTCAATATCTCACTAACTACTACCATGCTTAGCATGGACTCCGTACTCCAAAAATAAGAACACTTCCATATTTCTACATTAAAATCATGCTCAGCATGATCTCCGAACTCCAACAAAGCAGTCCTAGATATCAACAACTAAGTGAGTGTGTGAACAATAAAGTGTTGCATTCAATAAATTAAATAACATGTGATACGTTTGCATCACTTACTCACCACGGGTATTTACCCGATTTGCATTGTTTTTGTCATTTACTTACCACAGGTGGCCGAGCACGAGTTGGTTCCATTGAAAAATCTGCACAAAAACAAAACAAATTAAGTAACAAACTAACTAATCATAAAACAAGATGAAACACTAACTAAAAAAATTAAAACAAATTAAAACAACTCTAACTAATTGAAAGAAGAGAAAAGAAAAATAGTATATATGTTAAGCCAAATCTAACTAGAAGATGCTAATTTAACAAACCAGCTATAACATGTTGAACCAGTCGACTAACATAAAGTCATAGACAATTTCTAATCTGAACTACTTAGCAAAGGAATAGTAAATCAATTAATTAGTTTACTAGAAAATATGTGAACTCCGTTTAACCACCACTATCATAAAGAATTCAAATAGCCCTAATCTAACTAACTGATTGTTAGAACATTAAATACCAATCTATCTAAGAAAAATATAATTATAAAAGACTAATAGATTGAAATACTCTAACTAACCAGATTTCAAGAAAACAAATTGAAGTAAAACTAACTACCAGTAGACATTAACAAACTAACAAATTGATAAAAATTTATGAACTACTCTAACTAGAACAAACTAACAAATTGATAAAAATTTATGAAATACTCTAACTAACCACAGTTGATTAAATCTCAACCTAGCCAGTTGATTTCGATTTGAATTTTTTTTTTATAATTATTTTTTTTTTTGAATTTTAAATCTCAACCTAGCCAGTTAAACCACCTGCCTTTCCGGCAGGGAAGGGGGTTAAACCCCCAGCCGGAAAGGCAGTTCCGGCATGGGGGGTTGACCCCCTGCCGTGCCTTTACGGCAGGGGGGGTCGACCCCCTGCGTTTTCGGCAGGGGGTCGACCACCCATGCCTTTCTGGCAGGGGGTCGACCCCCCTGCCGGAAAGCACGGGGAGCGGCGGCTGGCGAGGTCGCCGGTGGCCGGCGCAGTCGACAGCAGAGAGGGGGAGACCTGGAGCGAAGCTCGGGGGCCACTGGGTCGCCGGAACTCAGAGCGGAGGCGAAGAGGTGGCTGCAGGGAGGATCGTCGGTCGTCGGCGGCTGAGGACGCCGGTTGCGAGTCACCGGCGAAGGGGAGACAACACCTCCCGGCAACAGCCACAGAGGAACAGCAGGGAGGAGGAAGAGGTCGGCGGCGGGTCGCCGGTGCTCGGAGTCCCTGGCGCAGCCGCTAGCCAAGCAGGGAGGTCGGCAGCGAGGATCGTCGGCGAGGCGGCGGCGGCCGGACGGTGGCGAGAGCCGACGGGCGGCGGGAGGGAGAGGGCGGCGGGCGGGAGCAATACAGCGAAACAGGAAAAAGAGAAAGAGGGATGGGATTAGGGATTTACGTGATATTTAGCGACGGCTTAGCGACGGAAATATTCCGTCGCTAAATCAAAATACAAAAACCGCGACGAAATATATACTGTCGCTAATCCGTCGCTAATTAGCGACGACAAAGTTCCCTCTCTAAATCCATCGCTAAAATGGTGTTCTTGTAATAAAAAGTAGTGACAAAAAATTTAGTCGCTAAGTAGCGACAGATTAGCGATAAAATTTGTTTCTTCGCTAATCCGTCGCGAATTAGCGACAGATTCTATCTCTAGCTAATCTGTCGCTAATTAGCGACGGAAAAAATCCGTCGCTAATTTCCGTCGCTAATTAACAATTTTCTTGTAGTGTAAAAAAATAAAATAAATGAATAAATACAACACACTATTTTATTTGAAAACTTTTATCTCATTGATTACGTCATATAATTAGCATTCATCTAGAAATTTTTTTCATAAATTGCAATCGAGTAAAAACTTGTTCATTTAAGAAAACAAAAGCGGAACATCAAAAGAGATACAAGTCAATCGCCTTAAGCAGTAAATTGTCCAATATCAAATTAGTTACTTAAATTCAAAGTTGGATCTTCAATAATTTAAATGTGAATTTCAACAAACCAAAAATGAAATAGAGGCAGTAGAATACCAATCAATCAATAGATCGAAATATTTTTCTATGTTAATAATGAAATAATGAAGGATTAGTTCAACATGACACCTCAGGAAGAATATGTATTGCTTTTACTAAAATCGTATAGGTAACAATATTTGGGTATAGATGCAAATAGAGACCCATGTTTAAATCAGATCAAATCCATATTAGACCATGCAACCAAACTCATAATGTAGAAAAAAAAAAAACAACCATCTACTTAGAGCTGGGAAATGAAACAAGCAGCTCGCCATTCGGTGAGCCAAGCTATGAGCCAGCTTGTTTAGGCAAATGAGCTTAGCATTGGTTTGGTTTGGCTCGTATAGGCTTGTTATATATATTATATATTGCATACATATATTATATATATTATATACATAATATGCATATTAATTATATATTTTTTACATGTATTATATATATATTATGCATTGTACATATATTATAGATATTTTATATATTATCAAGCTTTTAAAAGACACTTAAAAATCTTTTTTTTTATAGAAAACGAGTCAGCTTGTGATTGGCTCATAACGAGCTCGGGTTCGGCTCTGCTCATGAGTGGAGCTCGAGCAAGGGTGCATCCTTAACGGGTCAAGCTCGAACAGTTGAATCTTGACTCGTTCAACTCATTTATCAGCCCTACATCTACCCAACATTGCAACCGTTTGCCAAAAAACAGACTTTAAAGGCTGTTTGGGTGGCAAAAGATGGTTTTCAGGCTTTTGGTTATCCAAAATTAAAAATAATAGTAATAATGTACAAAAAAGGGCTGGCCATTTTCTGGCCAACCACTGGTCAACCCACATTTAAATAAAACAAAACTCATTTTATCGCTACAGGAATTCCACTTTTTACTGGTGCACCTAGGCGGTAGCGCCAGTTTAAAATGAGGTTTACTGGCGCAAATTTTCTGTTGTGTCAAAGAAAAGGCTTACACTGGCGCAGGGAACCACAGTCCCAGTGAAAACCAAATATTGAAGGTCTATAGCAAGAATGAAACCCCGAACCGCATACATTAGCAGCAGACCCATTTACAGCCAGGCTACCCATTTAACTAGTAGGATTACCCTTATCTGACCCATATCATGCCCGTCGATATATATATATATATATATATATATATATATATATATATATAGAGAGAGAGAGAGAGAGAGAGAGAGAGAGAGAGAGAGAGAGAGAGAGAGAGAGAGGCACGACTATTTATAGTAATAAGAATGGATTGATAAATAAGATGCATAAATACATTTGCATGTTTTTATTAAAATTAATGCATGATGAACATTGATTAAAGCAAATGAATACGTTCTTGTAGTACTTGAATTAGAATATACATATATATATATATATATATATATATATATATATATATATATATATATATATATATATATATATGAATTAATTCAAAGGATCATCTCCAGCTTGCAAGTACTTATTGAGAGAAAGAACTTAATTTTTAACTATAAGATTATGATTAAAAAGCGTGATCATACCTTAATTTTGAGAAGGGTTTAACAACTTTTAACCCAAAAATTAGACTAGAGTAATTGAGGAGAGCGGGTGCCTTTTTTCAAAGGGCAAAGATTCAGTTGTTTGCTTAATTCAAAATCATAAACATATCGTCTATAGCTTTGTTAAAAATATGTAATTGATTAAGCACCTTTCGTGTTTAGATGAATATTTAGAGCCATCGAAAATCGATGACTCATATTACACCAAAACAGGTTTTTCATTGAATTGATTTGATCAAAGCAGATTTTTTAGTGAATAAACAGGAATTAGTGCATTTACATATTAGGATTATGCAAAAAAATATGTGCAACTGTTTTTTTTAATCAGTTAGGATGGTTTAAGACAAACTGTTTAGGAGCTACTCATAATTACTCTCTCTCTCTCTCTCTCTCTCTATATATATATATATATATATATATATATATATATATATATATATATATATATATATATATATATAATGCCAGTTTGCCATTACACATCATGAGCACAAAAAATGCCACTTTTCACAATTATTTTGTTTTTTTTCATGCACTTTAAACCCTGATCCTCCATATCTGTTTAGTGTTGGTTCGTATAGTATTTCAGTAGCCTGAAAGATCAATAACCTACAACTTCAAATGTTTCATGGCTCAAAAGGTTTGCCTTTTTACATAAAAAATTATTTAAAGTGTATTCCTAAACAAATAAACCATCTTGATCACATTCATTAAGCACTCATGATTTTTAGCTATGTTGGAAAACTCAGATTGCTATTTACACGTTAATTACAATGCCCGATCCTTGAGAAACAGACATGCTGAAGCTGAATACAACCTGTTTAGTTTCCAAATAAATAGTTACCTTCATTAGTACCAAATATTTATCCCTTAGACGTATGTGCATGTGCACACGTACAAATGAAGTTGGTCATGATTCATCATATCACGCAACTTGAAAGAGAGAGGATCAGGTGCCATGTAATTGCATACTTTTAGTGTGCTGCTGCACCTGATCACCCACCATCTTTGAGATACAACATGTCAATTGTAGAGCCAAACAACAGATGGTGGATGATGAGGAGATCTGCTGATTAATACTCATGGAAACATTCGGCCACCCCCCCTCCCATCCACTCACCCACCCCCTAAGTGGGTGGATGAGAAAAAGTTGTTCGCATACTTTCTGATCTCCTCATCGGTATTTTTGCTTGGCGAGATGAAGCAAGCAAGGATGGTCGTAGATCAGGGACAAAGCGATTGATCAAGTTGAGACCTGCGTAACATGGCCAATACTAACAGGATTTCACCATTCCCATCTCAAGGAAGGACCAACACTCTTTTCTTCATTTCTTCATCGGACTGTATATATAATCTTTGAAGAGAGAGCACGCAGGTATGAACACAACCTACTCTCCCCTCATTGCATAATAGAAAAAGATGCTCCATTAGTCTATGAAACAACATCTCTACTCGCCTAACATGCATGTTATCTTTTGGAAGAAAGTCTCCTGTTTTGCTAAAGACCAATATCCAACTTAAGCCCAACTAGAGCATGGGCTTTAAGGGTTTCGGGGTAGCAAAGGCTAGAGCAGCCCCAATTAGATTGAATCTTTATGAATCAAAATTTCATTCTTTAAAAAAAAAATTATTATAAATTAACAAGTAAAACACTAAGTTTTGATGCTAGAGAAAGAAGGAAGAGATCGGAGTCAAAGGAAAGGACAGCACCAGAGTAAAACATCTACTTCAAGGAGAGCAGACCAAGTCAAAGAAATAGGTAGTAAGAAACCAAGTCAGCAGGTAGAAGCTCATAAACAACTTGGCATAGCTGTTGAACAAGGACTAAGTCATAAGCTCTAACTGCTGTAAGATCGTAATTGAGCAATGTGACAGTAGTTATTAAGTTCCTTTTGGCTGGCCGTACTGATTTATGGGGAGGGTGGTACCGAGTGAGAGGATTCTTTTTGAGAGATCTATCCTCAACCATGCAAAAGTTGACAAAATATGACAGTTTTATGGGCGCCTGTTATGGACTGGCTACAGGTCTACTCTACATTGAATTAATGACCCATTTGCTTAGTAAGACAAAGAAAGACTGAAAAAAGAAAAGCTCTGCAATGTGATTGCACACTTTTAGTGTGCCGCTGCACCTGATCACCCTTCATTTTGAAGATAGGGCCTGTCAGTTGTGGGGTTCAAGAAATGATGGAGGGTCATTGTTCAATCGCATTGCACTTGTTCCTAGCTCCCTAAAATGCATGGATTCTTAAGTTTGCTGCAATAAGTACAACAGCACACTTTAAAGTGTGCAATCACCTTGAGCCTGATCTCAACTTCTCTTAAAACAGCTCAAAAAAATCGAACAACCCAACTCACCAAACACGGGGTGCACCTCCCATGAAAGGCCAGCAAACCAACCAGTTGACGATTCTCTTAACAAAAAATAATTACAAAGCACCCAAGATGGAGAATATTAGCTACACTTGAGGGCTCCAAACCCCTTCATTGAAACCCATAGGGTTAGGTAGTGTGTGGCCCAAACCTGACTCCATAGATGTGTTCAACGTAGTCCAAATAATAAGAATCTACTATCGGATCACGTTCTTTCAATGCAACAACAAAAAAAAAAGACCGGTAAAGTTTGATACTTTGTACCCGTTGATTTTTCAAAATTAAAATAATAATAATAATATAAAGAAATTAAGGTTTTACTTATATAAGTGTTCAGACCAGAACACACAACCACGTCCCATCCGGTTCGTTTGGCTCATTTACCAGCCTTAGTTGGACCATCTCTAGCTTTCATGTTTAGCAACAGGTTCAAACCCTAGTGGTGTTGAATAATAACTGGTGGGGTCTGCCTAACCCCATCTTGCCTTTCAAAAAAGTATAGATATCTAGCTTTCATGTTTGTCATGCATGGCCAATCACGAAGGTAGTGACAATGAAACTTTGTGGTGTTTGATATTTGGACATGGAATTTGTGAGGAACACAAATTGCATAAAATAAAATGCGAAGTGTCACTTAATTGGCCGATGCTTCTCTTCTATGGACGTTTATGAACATGTAAAATCCTAGCATTTTTTATGCACCTATTCGTACTAGATATCTCGAAAGATTTCACTGGGCATGCAGCGACCTGCCTGACAGCCATCCATCTTGGCATTTTTTTGATATGGGTGCAGTGTCTAGGGATGGCAGTGGACCGGGGGTAAACAGCTATCGCCCCATTTGTACCGGGGATAAAGGATATGAATCGGGTATGGATGCCGGATGGAGGTTAAAATCAAAACCCATGCGGAGATGGAGGCGGGGATAAAATTAAAACAATATTAAAAATTAATCTCTAAGACTTTTTTACATTTATTAAAAATAGTCGATTCAGGTTAGTATCGTATCGATTTTCTACCTGTACTTATCGCCTAACTCCATTACCTTCACATAAAGACATTGATACATCCTAGAAAATTATCATTGTTAAGTCTTACAACTATTTATGTAGGTGATGATCGGCCAAGTAATGTATGCTGCACTTGATTGGCTCTTGACAATGGCCCCAATTTGGATGCCCATGTGGTCAGTGGGGTCTTATGTCAAAGAAAACCCCGAGGATTAAACCTAGTTGGTACATTGGCATACTGCATGTACTCATCTTCTTTTCACATAACTCATAAGCACCATTTTTCAAACATGAAACACCAATGAAATCAAGATCCCTAACCTGAACTGGAACTAAAGAATGATCAGATGTGAAGTTCGAAGACTATACCAACCAAGAAAAAACTCAAGGGCCTCCCCAGTTTTTGTCATGCTTGAAGCTATTCCACATTCAAAAAATGAGTGTAGCTGAGATGCGTATGCTTAGATGGATGTGTGGAAATACAATAAAAGATAAGATGGATGTGTGGAGATACGTAAGAAGGTAGGCATTACACCCATTGAAAATAAGATGAGAGAGAATTGTTTATGGTGGTTTGGACATATTTGGTAAAGGCCTAATGATGTTTCAGCTTGAAGGATGGAGAAATGGAAAAATATATTAGTTAAAATAGGTCGGGGTAGGCCTAGGAAAACTTGGATGGAGATGATAAGAAAAGATATGAATGCTTTGAACCTCACCAAGGACATGGCATTTGATAGAAATGATTGGAGGAGAAGGATTCATGTGGAAGACCCAGAATGATTTTTTTTTTGGTTCATATCACCGACCCCAATTATTTTGGGATGAAGTTGTTGTTGTTGAAGCTATTCCACTTATCACCCGGTTTGATCAAAACCCATTTAGTTAAGTAAATTTAAAACTCAAAATTGTAAGACTATTTTTTTTTTTGAAATACGAGTAATAGGCAGCAGAAAATTTTATTTTGTGTTTGGGTTAGACAATGAATTAGACCCTGATTTGGACTTGGGTCTCAATCCACTGGAGCAGCTAATTTAGCATTTGTATCTACAAACCATTTAAGGCAACAAAAGATTATGAGAAAAGAGATTCCAAAACACTCATAAATATTTAAAGTCAGTAAGTTATAACAAACAAAACCATGACACAAAATAAGATAGAAAACTGGTTCCAAGCCGCCATCCTATCCACATATCGCAATTGTAGCTAATCATCACCTTTGAAAATATTGTAGGATCACCCATCCCATTGTTTGGTGCAGGTCCTAAAGGAGGTTTACTGCTCATCCTCATATCTGGTGCCTGAGGGTCTGTGCTAAAATGATCAGTCTTGCATTGTGTAACTACTGGGCTGACAACTTAGTGCATCTATGCCCACCAACATGGATCCACTAGGTTGACGATTATGCAATTGGACCATTCGTTTGTGAACAACCCCAAAGATTAAGAATCTGCATCAAATGATCGGTCGTCGCCATTGGCTGAGTGTTTGATGTAAGTGGATATTGTTGAATGCTTGGTGCAGATGGGTCTCTAAACATTGAAGAATTTGCCTCCATGGTTGTTCCAGTCATTCACATTCGAGCTTTGGAGATATTGATACCCACCATCATAAACTTCATCGTCAAGAGGAGGAAGTTGGTCATAGCAGTTAGGAGAGCAACTGGGATCAAACCCCTCCATGCAACGCTCTGGAACAAGGGCATCACACTTGGGTGACACTTTGTGTTTTTTTCTGTCTAGTGAATTGGCTTCTTCTTCATTCACAATATTGGCAATCTCTTTTCCTTTTCTCCAGCCCCTCTTGACATTGTTCAAAATCCCAGTTTTAGCTTGATATTCTTTCTTAGTAGTTTTGTTATAGACTTTGCATAGAACACAATCATCCAACTGCAAACAAATTTTACTTGTAAGTTAATATAAGCAGGACCCATATAAATTATCACACACACATACACACAAACTCTGCTTATATAAGGTGCATTTATATAAACAGTCCTAAGATAATGGACACTTTTGAAATAAGCTTTATCCTGAAACAAGCAAGCGACTACAAATTTCAATTTTTCATAGAAGACGTGATCCTGGCTTGAGATGAATGTTGTTCAACGTATTTCATGTAGAACACCCTATCTTTAGAGAAATAGAATGGGTTTCATCATGCATTCAATCATAATCAACGGCTAGATGGTTCTGCTGAATGGTTAGGATTGAATGTATATATAATGAAACCCATCTTATTTCAAACGATGGGATCTGTGTACTTTCACGCTTGCAAGCCCACAGGAATGGTGCATGTCTCTATTTATATATTTTGTTAAACTAGCATTTTATGATTGCATCAGTAATTTGGCAAAAGGAGGATTGTTTAAAGCGGGCTCAATGGACAAGGGAGATGGAATAGTTCTTGGGTTAAGACCTGAAAAGAGATCACCTTCCATCTTGGGGACAGGGCCTATCAGGTGTGGGCCCAAGACATGATGGAGGGTGATCAGGTGCTTAATGCAAAATTTTTTGTGCAATCATGGTTGATTTAGTGAGAATTGACCCTTAGATGATGTTTTTTATGAAAAAACTGGTTTTTTTGAGTTGGACGGTCAGGCAGCTCGCATTCTCCAATGTTTGAGTGTTTCATCCATTGGACCGTATATATTTGTTTCTTACAATTATTTAGTAAAAAATATGCTTTACACAAACTTTACGACACCTAACCATGTTTTTTTGAAACGTGAAAAATTGATGGTTCACAATCCCTATAAAACTTTATAATTCAAAGCATTGTGAGCCGTTGACTTTTACCGTTTTCAAAAATGCATCTGAATAACAAAAATTTATAATCCAAAACATGTGGTTTGCTAAATGAATGATAAAAATCTAATATATAAAATTTGATCAGTAAAAAACTTTATCTTTAAAGAAGGAATACCGTGCATCACCAGTTTTGGACCTTTCTTTGGTTGGACTGTCCCATTTTACACACACACACACACACACACACACACACATATATATATATATATATATATATATATATATATATATAGAGAGAGAGAGAGAGAGAGAGAGAGAGAGAGAGATACCCTCATATTTTTATCATCCTTGCCAGGTGTGGTTTTCTTGTTTTCGTTGGTGTGTTTGGAATCAGGCAAACGGTATTCATGCATTATCCAGTCGGTCTTTATGCCTCTTGGAGCCTTTCCTTGATAATAGACAAGTGCTTTCCTCGCTCCAATGTGGCACATTTTGTCGTCAAAGATTGGCTTATCAACACCAGTGGCTTTCCAGTAGCCGTTCCCAGCAGTTCTACTCGGCCGTTTCCCGTTGGGGTACTTCCTATCTATTGGTGTGAAGAAGTACCGGACACACTCTCCATATGCAGCCTTCCCTGTAGTCATCATGATCAACAGTAAAATCCGTTTGTAACAATGAACCAAGCGACCTTGTCCATATGTGTGTGTCAAGATTCAAGAGAGAGGCACATTAATTCAGTATATTTATCAACGGATACAGCAGAACAAGAACAAGAAGGGTTACAGACCTTATTTTCAGTATATATTAGTGCAATTCAAAGATTTGTAGCGCCATGATTTAAATATCAACAATAACAATGGTACCACCAACAGCAACAACAATGATAATATCATATCTCTCGCCATTATCATCGCTATAACATAGTTACTATTATATCATAGTCGACCATTAACATGAATCTTGAGCCATTTATATCATAACGACGTCTCTTAGAAAAAATATTATTATCATTATACCATAGTTATTATTATTGTTATTATTATCATGAATCTTGAAACATTTATTCATTGAGGTTGAAACATCGGCAACACAGTGACTTGATCAAAGCATCTTTTTCCAAGAAAAAGTTTCTGTGGAAAAGATTCATGTCTATATATTAAAAGTACAATTATATCATCCTCTCAGAAAAATATTGTTATCGTTATATCATAGTCATTATCATTAACATGAATCTTGAACCATTATTTCTTGGAATTCAAACATTGGCAACACATGGTGACTTTATCAAAGCATCGTTTTCCAAGAAAAAGTTTCAATAGAAAAGATTCATGTCTATATAATAAAAGTACAGGATGTAAGACACAAATTAATCTTTTAGAGAGAGAGAGAGAGAGAACATGGAAGGTTCCCTGGCTCGTAAGAGTATAGGTCTATTCTGTCAATCAAGTCCTTAAATTCGTATGAATCCTCATCAGGGGCAAGAAGTCGTTGCTGGAGGTGGTACCCCACCAACTCTTGGTCACTAGGATAGAACCTGCACCTTTTTCTTGTCTCATTGGGGTGCCTAGTCTCCATGTGGGGAACCTTCTCAAGAACACAAGCAAAAAGAGGAAAGTTTGCTGTGTGTGTATGGAGGGGGGCGGTTGGGAGGAGAAGAGTCTGTGGAGAGAGAGAGAGAGAGAGAGAGAGAGAGAGAGAGAGAGAGAGAGAGAGAGAGAGAGAGAGAACGTTTTATTAAGGGGGTAGAGAAGGAAGGGGAGGAGGTTGAGTGAAAGAAAGTGCTAGTAGGGTATGGTTTATAAAAGGCTTTGCAAGTAAAATACCTCTCTTCTAGATGTGTCATATTTAATTAAATATGCGATAAATATAATGTTCATTTAATTTGAATTAAAAGTTGATAATCACCTATTTCATGATAAAGTGTTCATTTAGCTCTCCCTATTTATGTGTACAGAAGAGAGAGAGAGAGAGGGACGTTTTAGTCAGGTAGAGAAGGAAAGGGAGGAGGTTGAGAGCGAGTCTAAATAGGATACGGTATATAAAAGGCTTTCTAAGTAAATATTTGACAAATATAATATTCATTCTAATTTGAATTAAAATAATGAAAAAGTTGATATTCACCTATTTCATGAAAAAGTGATCATGTAGTTCTCCCTAATTATGTGTACGGAAAATCAATGGGGGCTCCACTTGTTTGGTAGGAGCAGCTGGTGTACGTCACCATGCGTTGGGAGGTTGCAGCTTTCCTTAAAAAAAACTATGTGGACGGAATGGAGAGAGAACTCATAAAGAACTAGTAAGATTTCTTGTATTTTCATAATCAAGATATTGCTAATAAAATTAATTAAAAATAAAAAATGAGTTTTTACAAAAAATAAAGATCCAAACAAAGGATCAAGTCGAGCTGAATCATCAGCTTTTCACCATCAAATATTAAAAACCTGAATTGAATCGACCCTTTTAGAATCTCTGTTGGGCCGATTCAATCTGAATGAATCAGCATTTAACAACACTTCCCCTTTGCTAGGACTGTTAACCGGTCCAGTTTGTATCACTTACCCCACCAACCCAAACCCAAATTCCTGGGCATGGGGATGGAAAGTGCCGACTTGAATAATATTTGAGTCGACACAAAGTGGACCTGAGCAATATGCAGGCCGAATTTGGGTCATGATTTTTGTCTGGCACCTATTTTATATATATTTTTAATAAAAATAAATTTCTAAATTTATGCAAGTCCCAGTTTAGGATTTTATTTTTGTGACCCATCAAAACACAAACCTGGTTGTTAGTTATATGGGTGGATAAGAGTCAACCCTGAGCCAGCCCTAACCTGACCCATTGACAACCCTACCCTTTGCTCTCATGAATCTAGCACGAGCACAAGAGGGGTCATTACTTATTATCATTATATAATAGTTATTATTATTATTAACATGAAACTTGAAACATTTATTCATGAGGTTGAAACATCTGCAACACAGTGACTTGATCAAAGCATCTTTTTCCAAGAAAAAGTTTGTGTGGAAAAGATTCATGTCTATATATTAAAAGTACAATTATATCATCGTCTCAGAAAAATATTATTATCGTTATATCATACTTATTATTATTAACATGAAACCTGAACCATTATTTCTTGGAATTCAAACATTGGCAACACACGGTGACTGATCAAAGCATCTTTTTTCAAGAAAAAGTTTTAATGGAAAGGATTCATGTCTATATAATAAAAGTATAAGACACAAACTAATTAATCTTTTAGAGAGAGAGAGAGAGAGAGAACCTGGAAGGTTCCATGGCTCGTAAGAGTAGAGGTCTATGCTGGCAATCAAGTCCTTGAATTCGTATGAATCTGCATCAGGAGCAAGAAGTCTTTGTGTGAGGTGGTACCCCAACAACTCTTGGTCACTAGGGTAGAACCCGAACCCTATTCTTGTCTCATTGGGGTGCCTATTCTCCATGTGGGGAACCTCTTCAAGAACACAACCAAAAAGGGAGGAACGTTTGCTGTGTGTATATGGAGGGGGGCGGTTGGGAGGAGAGGAGTCTGTGAAGAGAGAAGAAACGTTTTTATTAAGGTGGTAGAGAGAAGGAAGGGGAGGAGGGGAGTCTGAGGAGAGAGAGGGAGAAGGAACGTTTTATTAAAGTGGTAGAGAGAAGGAAGGGGAGGAGGTTGAGAGAGAGACAGAGTCCTAGTAAGATACGGTTCATGGAAGGCTTTGCAAGTAAAACACCTCTCTTCAAGATAAAGTTTTCATATAGCTCTCCCTAATTATGTGTACGGGAGAGAGAGAGAGAGAGAGAGAGATTTTATTCAGGCAGTAGAGAGAAGGAAAGGGAGGAGGTTGAGAGAGAGTCTCAGCAGGATATCAGGGCAGGCTCTCTAAGTAAATATTTAAGATAAATATTTGACAAATATAATATTCATATTAATTTGAACTAAAATAATGGAAAGTTGATCTTCACCTATTTCATGATAAAGATCACGTAGTTCTCCCTAATTATGTGTACGGATAATCAATGAATATTTTACTTGTTTGGTAGGATCAACTAGTGCACGTCACCTTGTGTTGGGACGTTGCAGATTCAAAACCAAATGGTATATTTGTATAACTGGTGGGGGTCTTGCCGTTAAAAAAAATTATGTGGACCGAATATAGAGAGAGAGAGAGAGATCATAAAGAACTTGTTGAATTTCTTGTATTTTCATAATCAAGATATTGCTAATAAAATTAATTAAAAATAAAAAAATTATTACAAAAAATAAAGATCCAAACAAAGGATCAAGTCGAGCTGAATCGTCAACTTTTCACTATCAAATATTAAAAACATTTGTTAACCAGCTTAAAAATATTAAAAACATGGATTGAATCGACCCTTTTAGAATCTTTGTTGGGTCGATTTGTTAAACCCCTTAAAAATATTAAAAACCTGAATTGAATCTGCCCTTTTAGAATATCTGTTGGGCCGATTCAATCTGAATCAGCATTTAACAACACTTCCCCTTTGGTAGGACTGTTAACGGGTCCAGTTTGTATCACTTACCCCACCGACCCAAACAATTTCCCGGGCATGGTCATGGAAAGTGCCGATGCAAATAATATTCAAGTCGACCCAAAGTTGACCTGAGAAATATGCAGGCCGAAATTGGGTGATGATTTTTGCCTACCACCCGACCCATCCAGAGTATTTTATATATATTTTTAATATAATAAAATTCTAAATTTATGCACGTACGTCCAGATTTGGGATTTTATTTTTGTGACCCAACATAACACAAACATGGTTATTAGTTATATAGGTGGCCGATCAGAGTCAACCCTGACCCAGACCTAACCTGACCCATTGACAGCCCTGTCGTTTGCTCTCATGAATCTAGCATGAACACCAAGAGGGGTCATTTGATTGGTAGAACCCGCTCCTCCACGAGACTGTGGATCATCTCTTAACTTGAAAGTGAAAAGGTGGGTAGTTCAACAAAGATTTGGATTCAAAAATCAGATTTAGACACAAAAGCTGTGAGATCCGCTCTTCAAGTTGCATCTTTCCTCTTCCGATATCCTTATAGGGATGTAAATGATCTTAATCTTTAATCTAATTATATGTAGTAGTGAAAATTCGGTAGGCATGTAAATGGTTTAAACGATATGTAATAGTCAAATTTTGGTCTGAGTTGGGGCTTGTGGCTTGGGTGAATATTAGGTAGAGACTGAGCAACTAAATTCAATAGGATAAGTAAATCTTGGGAAATAAAACCCTACAAAATGGGAATGGTGCTAAATGAAACATGCTAATGGATTTTCGGTATTGTTTTAAAATTTTGACTATATAGATGTGATCACTTCTTGAAGATTCTGATGCATGGGTAGGTTATTTTAAGGTTTAAAAAATCAATGGCCTGTAATTTTCATTAATTTTTTAGGCTCCAAAAACTATTTTTTCATCTAAAATGCATGATCCAAGTGTCAATTTCTAGTGGATCAATCATGTTGAACAAATCTATGGGGTCAGAATTTCATAAAAAATACAAAAAAACACTAAAAACCCACTAACATGATTCATTTAGCACTATTCCCATTTTGTAGGTTTTCATTTCCGTGTAAATCATTTTTACTCTTTTTTTCTTTTTCATTTTCTGATATCCATAGACTCCATACAGACCATGTTAACAAATTAATATATCGATAACTTATTGTTTACCAGTTATATCTCATGTTGGCTATATATAGCCTATAAATTATTACTTTATGGGTAATCAAGTTGCTACTAAGACATAAAAAAAAATGCCCGTATTGACATGTTTTCTAAAATACCCTACAATTTGGGTCCTTTAACAAAAAAATTATATGCCCAATTCTTTTGGATATTTTTGCCCTTCACAAATATGGTATGATATTAGCATATCATTATGTGAATGTCCTCAAAATGTGTAAATCTCCTTTAACTAAAGACGGGTGACGTATCCTTATGCGAATATACACAAAATGTGTGAACCTCCTTTAACTAAACACTCTTGATGTATGACCTTCACGAATATGGGATGACCTTCGCAAATCATTATTGTGAATGTCTGCAAAACACATAAACTTTTTATAACTATAGTTTAAAAACTCGTTGACTCGGTTGACTTGGCCTGGATCACCCAATTACTAGGTAAAAACCTTAACAAACTCATTTTGAATAAAACTTGGTCGAGTCATGAGATAACGTTTTGGCCAAGTTTTAGAATGACTTAGCCGAATTTGCCCATGACTTAACTGAGTCATATATATATATATATATATATATATATATATATATATATATATATATATTATATATATATATATATTAATAAAATATACCACAAACATATTATAAAAAAGATCATAAAATGTGTATTATATATAATACATTGGTAACATACTATATATATACCTAGTATATATATTTATATATTTCATACAAAATATATATTTATATATTTCATACAAAATATGCATTTATATATTTCATATAAAATATATATTTAACAAGACCCGACTGAGTCACGAGTCGGTCAAGGACGAGCTGAGTGACGAGTCACTAGGTTTTAAAATTGTCTTTAACTAAACACTCTTAACGTACAACATTCACGAATATGGTACAACTTTCACCTGTCATTTTGGGAGTGTTCAGTTAAAAGATGTTCGTGCATTTTGAAGACATTCACACTAATAATATGCAAAGGTAGTACATCATGAGTGCTTAGTTAAAGTAGGTTCTCACATTTTGAGGACGTTATGATATGCGAAGGACATACCATATTCCCAAAAGTCATACATTTTGAGTATTTAGTTAAAGAAGGTTCGTACGTTTTGTTATAATGTCTGCATTATTTTCAATGAAAATTTTTCTTTCATTTTTATGCTATGGAAGATATTGTAGCTAGTATCTGGATATAAAATGCCTTCATATCATGCATTGAGAGAAAAAAATTTAGACAATGATGTGAATGAAGTGAAAGCATGTTTTGATGAGATGAGTCAGCTAGGGAAACAAACTGGGTATAACATCATGGTAAATGGGTGGCAGATAGAAAGTTAAGGATCTTAATAAATTTTTTTGTCTATTGCCCCAAAGAAACTATATTTTCTAAGTCAATTAATTTGTTTTGATATGCCCAAGACAACATATGTATTGCTCAAAGTATTTGATCAGGTTCTGAAAGAGGTTTAACCTCAAAATATTGTTTAATTTATTACTGATAATGTAGCAAATTATAAGGCAACAAGTAAAAAATTGGCAAAAAATTATAAGTCATTCTTTTGGACCCCATGTATTGCCTATTGCATAGACCTCATGCTTGAGGACATCAACAAAATGGATCAGATAAAGCAAATAGTTGAATGCTATCAAGAAATTACTAAATTTATTTACAATCATGCTTGAATTTTGAGCCTAATGAGAAAGTACGCTAGTGGTGCTGAGTTGATTCGTAGTGCAGTTACAAGATTTGCTACAAAAATTTTGATAGTGCAAAATCTAGTAAAAAAAAAATTGCCCTAAAAATATTTTCATTAGATAAGTGGAATTCATATCCTCGTGCACACAAAAAAAAAGTCAAGAGAAATTATATATTGTATTCAAAAGTAAATTCTCAGATTTATGCGTAAAGTTGTTGAAAATCACTATACGGTTATTTCTACGAGGCCATTAGAGATAATTTAAATGAGAAAAAAATGGTACATGCTTATATAGAACATCATTAATCATATGTGGACTAAGAAACTTTATCAACATCTCTATGTTGCCTATCTTCTTTTAATTTGAATCAAATCGAAACTTTATATTCTCTCTCTATAATAAATGTATTGGAAAACATGTATTAAATTACATATTTTTTGTATTTATATGTGTTTTTAGAGCAATAAAAAATTGATGGTTCATATTGCATAAAGTACTTGACTAAATAAAAAACAAAAATTCGTGTTAAATCAATTTGATCAAGATCGTGCTTTTTAGTGAACAAACAATGATGAGCACATCTACCAGTTTGGATTAAGTAAAAAAAATGCCGACAATTATGAATTATAAAGATGTTTAAGATGGTTTAGGACATGATCTCTCTCTCCATTATATATATATATGGTACTAATGCATATACGAAATTATAGAGCTAAAAATCGTAGGTTCACGTTGTATCGACACAACATAGATGTGTTGAACATGATTAATTTGCTTAAGAGCATCCTTGGATCAAGTTTTTTAAGATGCAAAAATTTGGTATAATGTGAGTGTTTGATTTTTTTAAGCTTACATGTCACAATCAACTCATTTTCTATTAAAACAAACAATGCACATCATATCCATAGGGTCCAATCTAAAAAAAAAAAAATGATTGTGATTTCTACTCAAAAGAAGGTTTCATAAGGCTACCAAATTCAGCAATGCACAATTCACTGAAACTTTCACTGTTAAGAAAATCGAACTCTTTCGCTAGAAATCACTTTATTCAAAGTGTCCCTAATAAATGAACAATGCTGAATGCATTCATAGAATCAAATTTGTCAAATAAAGCTCCAACATATAAACTTCAGCTAGAGAGTACTGTACTCTAGAGTGTAGCCAATATTACTGCCTACGTATAAGGTGATGAGAATGGTTGTGCTACGAACCCGATTTTTCATATGCCTTTAAGCTCTTGTTTTACCTAGTGGTAAACACTTAAGATAACATTAATATATGGTTGATCTCTCTCTATATATAGAGAGAGATAGAGAGAGCAAGGGGTATGTGCCTGATGTTTTTTTGTTTGGAAAGATCGTATCTATTTTTTCTAAAATCTGACTATACAAATGTGATTAGGGGTGGCAAAATTTGACCCCACCCACCAACCCGCTTCTTAGCCGAGTTAGGGTTTGGCTTAAACGGGTTTGTGTCGTAAACGGGTCGACCTGCCTAACCCATTTATTGAACAGGTCAGGTTTGTGTTAGGGCTATGCCAAGCCGCCAACCCGTTTGACCCGTTTAATAAACGGGTTAGGCGGGCGGGTCAACCCATTTATATATATATATATATATATATATATATATATATGTATTAACTTCTAACCATATGAGAGTAGTGTTAAAGTTAAAGTTAGGAGTTAGGGTTTTATGTTAATGTTGGTACTCTCGACCCTTTCTCTTCTCTGAAAATCGAAGAGGGTTAAACCCTCACCTATCCTTAAAAAGATTACTGCAAGTTTTGGCGATGATACACTAGTGGAGTTCGCCCCAGTCAGCCGGCGATGGAGTCCAACCACTATAGGTCTCGACCGATGCCTTAGTGGGTGTTGATTGAGCCGATTCTGCTTTCGCAACACGTTTGGGGCTTTTCCGGCAATGAGATGGGTGATCTCTGACGATTCAAGTTGGACCTTCCATTGAGTGTTGCCGTCAGACTCCCTATCCCTCGAGATGTCCTGAAAATTTTGGCAAGAAGGGTCTCTGACCCTTCTTCTCGCTATTTCCTTCTTCTCAAAAAGAGGGGTTTTCTTCTTCTTAGTTTGATCTTTGATTTAAAGGGGATTTTGGTGACTCTCACTGCATAAAAACAAGTGAGCAAGAATATTTGCAAGCTGGGAAAACACACGGCGGCCTTTGGCGACCACTAACTCTATTTTGTTTTTCCTGTTTCTTTTTTCTTTAATGTATTTAGGGAACACCCTAGAGCAGGCACTTGGATTCCTATGTTCATTGGATTTTCGGTGGCCGTCAACAGAGGGTGTCAATAATCGAAAAACAAAAGCTGGCTATTATCTAAACCCCTTTCTCCTTAATATTTTTTTCCTTTTATATATATATATACACTGTAAAAGTAAATGTTATATTTTTTTTCCAGTTTTCACTAATTGTGCTATTCGGGTTACTCGGGTCGGTTATCGTGTCTATGTTATCGAGTCGACCTGTTTAATAAATGGGTCATCGTGTCGTATCGACCGGACCTGTTTATTAAACGAGTTAATCGTGTCGGGTCGGGTTACCCGTTTAATAAATGGGTTGTGTTCGTGTTTGCCACATCCGACCCGTTTAATAAATAAGTCGTGTTCGTGTTGATGTATTCTGACCTGCCGACCCAACCCGATTGCCACCCCTAGATGTGCATGCTTGATTTTGTGAGAATGACTTTTTTATCATCCCATTCCAACACAAAGTTAGGTTTTTATAAGATTAAAAAATCAACAGTTTACAATTTTAAAAAATAATCAATGCTTAATTTTCTCTCTCAAAAAAACATGATCTAAGTGTGATTTCCTAATAAATCGAGCATGCATAACACATCTATAGGGTTAGATTTTTAATAATGATAGGTGCTTAATGAGTTTTTCAGGTTTGTTTCATTTTATTTTTAAACAGTGACCGTACATATGTGATATATGTAAAGCTCTTGAAGTGTTCGATTTCTTACACATGAGTGAGTTTTTATAAAGTTCAAAAAATCAACGGTCCAAAAACTTTGTAAAATTTTGTGGCTCCAAATATCATTTTTTTTTTATTAAAAACACATGATCCGACCATGCCCAACACATTTTATGGCGTAAGAACTTCGAAAAAAACATCCGAAGTAGCAGAAAAACCAATTAAGCACATATCATTAAGCACCTGTACTATATATATATATATATGTATACAGTAGAGCTTAGTGCTTGCATTGGGTATAGGTTTTTTATTGTATTTTTAAATTTTGACCTATCCATCAAAAATTGACAAAAACGAAGGGGCATCACTGTCATCTGTCGCCGTTCACATTTTTTCCCCTTCGACCCTCTCCCGCCTCTCCCCCTTTCCTCTAACCCTAACGGAGAGCCCCCACGGACGATTCGCGCGATCCGCTGCCGGAGACTGATCGCCGGCCACGGGAATAAGGAGATCGGACCCGCACGGAGGTGGGTTTTCGACTCTTTCGCTTTCTCTCACTTCCTCTAACTCGAAACACTCAACGAATCGATCTATTAGGCCAAAAAGGTCGGTTAGTGTTTCTTATAATCGATTTTTATGAGCTACCCGTCTCTTTTTCCGATCCAGATGGGTTGAAAATCTCAAAAAATCGCGGAAAAATGGCGGACCAGGCGGCTTCTAGCTTCTGGGGCCCGGTCACGTCCACCACAGAGTGGTGCGAGAAGAACTACACCCACTCTTCCTACATTGCCGAGTTCTACAATACGGTATCGAACACACCGTGCATCCTTCTTGCGTTCGTGGGGCTCGTCAACGCGTTGAGGCAGAGATTCGAGAAGAGATTTAGCGTTCTTCATCTGTCGAACATGATTCTTGCGATCGGAAGCATGTTGTTCCACGCCACATTGCAGCATGTGTAAGTTTCCCGCTTCGTTTGGGTATCTTTTGAGGCTAAATCTTGGTGCCCTTTTAATTACAGCTAAAGAGTTTGGTGAATTTGGGGATATTGATGGGTGCTTCCTTTTTTGTTTTTGTTTTTCTTGTGTGTGTTTTGGTCGTTCTTCTAGCTTAATTATTGCGTGCATATTGGTGTTTGTTATTTAATCGGGTGATTGCCGAATGATAGTATTTTCTTGTTTATTTCTCTATTTTTAGCTTTTTCTTGGTGGATTCTTTGTTGGTGACGTTGGCGGATGATCTTTTGCTATCTTTTTCTGTAGTGATGTGATATGTGTTACCTATTTTTGTAATTCATGACTTATGTTATTGAAATCGTGGGCTGTCCTCTTATGCCTCAAATTCATAGGCTTATGTTGACCATTATGCCTGATTCATTCAAAAGGTTTTTAACCACGGTCCACCTTTCCTCTTCTTCCCACTTCTTTTGGCTCATTCTACTTTCTGTCTCAATCCATGCTTGTCAATTGTTAAATAATACTCAGTTTTTCTGTTTTATTTGTTTTTTTCTTTTTTTTGATAATGTCTCGCTGTCTTCAACATTGTGATATTGGCATGGTTGGTCACGACCTTTACTTGTTGCATATAAGGGTTGGAGAGCATTTCTCTGTTTTGTGCTCCGTGTTGAATTTTATAGTCTCATACCTGATTCTGCCTTGTACTATTAAAGGTGACTCTTGGTTTTATTTCGAATAGAAAGTTCATAATTTTGGGCCTTGCAGAGGGCTGAACAAGCTGAATTGGGTTCTTCTGCTGTCACTTATCTGGTTAGAATAAGGAGAAAGCTTCAAACCTCACCTGCTTGAGTTTGGCACACCTGCATGTATGGATGTATGTCTCCCATGTGTGTGTATACATGCATACTTTCTGGTTTCCTTGAGGAGGTGCCATATTCTCTGGCAGTCCCATTGACTTTTAGATATTTTCATTGAATGTTTTGTTGATTCGATCATACAGATGATAATCTCCATGGTCTTTTTGGTGAACAATGTGCTTACAGTAGAAGGTTTTAATGTGTTTACAGGTTTTTAAAAGGGTCTAAAATTCAACTGCCCATGTTGCACTGAAGCTTCACCAAAAAGTTCAAGTTTACATTGAAAAAATTAAATGTAGGACATTTTTATTAATAAAAAAATCATGGCTAATGCATCTGCAGTCCTGCTTGCGTATATAGTACCTATAAACATGACTTTTCACTAGAAAACGGTACTCTCGAGAAGTGGTGAGGTTGTTTTTTCCTGCACCATTATTGTATTGTTCAAAGCTTACTCATGATGTTGGAAAGATTACATTGCTTCGGTCATATCCCTCCCACGAAAGTTGGAAATGTGTCCATCTCTCAAAACCTAAAATCCTTATAGATCTTCAGCTTCTAGTTTTAAGGAACTTGTTGATTTGTCATAGTTATGCATTTTAGTTTGCTTATTTTCTCCTCCAATAGCTTATATATTCAACATTTGAAGGTTAGGGATCTTGTCTTTAGGAGAGAGAGCATCTAATTATTGAAATTATTACATCAGGCATTGTAAACTTTAATTGCTTTATGCCCCTTTAGGAAATAGAGTCATCATCATTATTGCTATCATCATCCATATCGTGCACTGAATTTGTGCTTTGATTCTAAGGGTGAAATCTTCATATGGACAATCGATTGGTAGTAATATCCAAAATACTAAATATTGCTGATGAACAATGTGTGTTACTTAACATAAAAATTATGATTAATCCCTTGATGCTTATACAGGAAATGAGATTTAACATCTAGTATCTTCTGTCAAGTATGATCGATTGTTCATTTGTCTGGAAATGATTGTACAAAGTTAAATTAAAAGCAGACAGAGAATTGCAGACATCCTAGTGAACTTTACCGTTGAAGGGCATTGTTAAGGGTGGCCTCTATATTCATATCATTGGCATATTAATGATTGTCTGACATGGTTTAATTCTCCTAGGCTTAATAATTTCAATTAAGTTTAATGATTCATTTGCTAGGATGGAAAAAATCAGCAGCTTATATTTCATGAGGATAAGTATGGTTTAGAAATAACCCATATTGTCATGTTGGTTCTAAGGTCAACCTATCTTAACATATGCCCAGTGTGTGTGCCTAAGGATTTATCTTTGTTTGAGGATTGTGGCCATGTAATCTGCTGATGTACTTGCAGTTGGAAGAAAATTCTTGATCACACGATTCAATCTGATTCTAGTTTCAGAAATCATTGACTTGACTGTATTATTCTGCTTGATTTGCATTAGCTTTTTGTTATTTGATATAAGGTAGAGACAGAGTTGCTAGACATCTACCCCCAAAGTGGCATAACTCTTTAAGCTTCAATTGTGTTCATTATCATAAATTTGGTACTATGCCTATCACCTGAAATATTGGCAAATATTTGCAAGTCAGAAATGTTAGAGGGGGTAGTTGTGTCTGTCTGGTACTTATCCTCTTTAAATATGCTCAAGCTAATTTTTGTTGGCAGTGAAATATTTATGTTGCACATTGTACTTTCCGATAAATCGTTCTTGTGTCTTGGTTTTCACCAGCCATGGTTGCATAGGATAGATGATAGATACTAGGTGTAAAATACTGGTGAAGGCATTGATTGTGATGCTCTTGTTCTTCAATTAACTCTCTTGCAAATTAGGATGTCTATATGACTGTTGTTATCATATGTATAGTAGTTTTTTATCTTTTCAAAAGGGTTGTGAACTTGTACAATGAGATCATACAGTAGTTTTGTTTTGACATTATCCTGGCAAAATTTTCATCATCTGGAGTCTCAATTGGATAATTCATTATTTTCTTCGTGTAATGACAGCAAAAAGTTCTCTATTTCGGAGTTGTCCTGGCAAAATTTGATGCACCTGAAGTTTGAATTTGTATTTTTAGTCGTTTTTTTTGCACTGGGGATGTCTACAGTTTTTGCCCTTGCTTTTGTAGAGTTCTATTATCATGTGCTCACTAGTGGTGGTGTTCTTATGATGCCATTCATGCAACTTTTTCTAAGGCTAGTGACTATGGAGAAATTTATGCTCGAAGTAAATGTTTTTGTGAACTTTAGCAATAGATTGTCATCTTCTATTAGAGACACCTTTCTTCATTAGAATCCCTAATCGGCTCTTTTCAACTTTCCCTTATCTGAAATACCTAACCAACCAGTTATTGGTTCACCAGGTTCATCACTGTATGCAGCAACCTGCAATCGATACCCAATGTACCTGGATGTTAATTACTGAAATGATCCTAACCTAGTATTCAAGTTTTTGTGTCCTTTGCAATGTTCAACCTATGATTAAATGTGACCCTGGGTAAGGTACATGATGAGTTTCAGGGTACCATGACCCTGGTCCAGTATATAGCATTGGCCTGACGTACACCTCTGCCGAATGTCTTCATGGCAATTGTTGGCAAAAGAATTGATCTTTATCCTGCTTTAAAAAACTTAAATTTGCTGGAATTTGACATCAGTCCATATTATGTATTTATTTGATCTTATTATTTAATTTACCTGCATTTTAAGATGCCTTCTTATTTAGTTAAGTACTCCTTATTCATACATTGACATTTGATGTGCAACCATCCTGGGTTGCCACCCCTTTGTGTGTCTATCCTTGTTGCAGTTCTGGATTATAATTGCACTTCTGTTTCTAGTTTAGTCCAAGTATATAACTTTTGCCGTCACCTGATGATTTGAAACTATATCTTCAGACAACAGCAGAGTGATGAGACGCCCATGGTGTGGGAGATGTTGCTTTACTTATATGTCCTTTATTCTCCAGATTGGCACTACAGAAGCACAATGCCAACCTTCCTTTTTATTTACGGTGTTGCCTTTGCCATATTCCATTCGCTGTTGCGGTTCGATATAGGTTTTAAAGTGCACTATGTATTCGTCTGCCTACTGTGCATTCCTCGGGTGTACAAGTATTACATACATACAAAAGAATTACCGGCAAAGCGGCTGGCCCATCTGTACCTGGTAACATTAGGCCTGGGGAGCTTATGTTGGCTGGTTGATCGCGCCTTCTGCAAGGAAATTTCGACATGGTACATCCATCTACAGGGTCATGCACTGTGGCATCTCTTTATGGGCTTCAATTCTTATTTTGCAAACACGTTCTTGATGTTCTGCCGTGCGCAGCAACGGGGTTGGAACCCCCAAGTGTGCTACTTTTTGGGACTCCTCCCCTATGTCAAAATCAGCAAACCCAAGACACAGTGATTGTGAGGAGGATCAAACCTCGGATTCTTACTAAAGTTTTGGGATTAATGTTTTCTTATTTATTTTCCCCTTTCCCTTTTGGTCGTCTTTTTGGCAAGCAAGCGGATTTTCCTCTGCAAGTGGGTGTAAGGAAGCTGAATATTTACATGGTTCATTGTTCATTTTAGGTTTCCCTGTAAGCTACTGCTGCTTGTGCTGTATCATATTATTATAATGTTTTTAATTTGCAGGGATTGAATTTTTTTTCCTTGCTGCCTTAGAGCATGGTTAACTATAAATCTTTTCAATTCCTTGTTAGTTTGACAGTCTATATTTCTCTTATTGCAGCTAAGAGACACTCGATTAAGCACAGTGATTTTGTATCACTTATTGCGTGGCAAAATAACTGTCCCAAACTAGGCCTGCTTGGCTGTGAGGGATAGGGCAAGCTCCCAGAAGCCACCAGCAAGTTCTTTGTCTGGTCGGATCATTAAAGAGATGCCTGCTTTCTTCGTTTCCTCTGAGCTGGGTCTTAAACTTTGAGTGCCTTCTTATATTGCAAAAGAAGCAGAAGTTAGGGAGGATAACCAACCTTAGCCCGTGTTTGTTTTGCAGGACTAAAGCGGTCCTGCACAGGACTTGTTCTGCATTTGGAATGCAGGGTCCCAGTGGTGACTGCCATGTCCCCCGCCTTTATTTTTAAAGAGGGGGTGACTGAACAAGTGAGTTCCATCTCCAGGGGTGTGACGCATGAGTTCTAGGTAAACACTGCCGAGTGTGTCTGGGTGGCATTTGTTCAGAGAATCAAACGCTCCTATAATAGAGCAGAAATAATTGGAACAAATATCTTGAACGATGCAACCAATAATTACCTCGTGTTACGTGTGCGTGTGTGTGTGTGTGTGTGAGAGAGAGAGAGAGAGAGAGATCCCAAATGATAGAAGATAGAGCCATGATGTTTCACTCTACAGCGTCGGACGAAACATATGAGACTGATGAAGCCTTGTGTTAAAGATGTTTATGGGACTGATGAAGCCTTGTGTTAAAGATGCTTATGGGACTGATGAAGTCGATTATATTTCCATTTTCTCAGCAAACGCTAAATGTGGGAAATCAATTGTATGGGTCAACAGTGATTTTGTGACCCATGACAAACCTCCACCATTCAACCTGTCACTATACTTAATCTTACAACTACTTTCAAATTTAAGTTTCGGTTACTGGGCCATATGTGACTTCAAATCAAATTTGATTTGGAGTTGCATAAATGAGAAAGCAATTTTTCTTTGTAAAGACAAATGAGAGTCCATTTCCTATCACTTTCTGATGCTTGCTTAGCCAATTCCAATGAGATTCAATCTCTCATTTGCATGAGTCCAAATCTTATGAGACAACCAAAATGCTCTAAGAGGAAATATTAGTTGTCAAAGACTTCCTTTTTCCAAACCTACGACTAAGCAAAAAAAAATGGTCAAACTTTTCCACATTAAGGATTATGAATCACAACTTTTGCCATCTTGCAGAATATCTCAAATACTAAAACTTTATGTTGCCTGTCCAAAAAAAAAAAACTTGATGTGCCAACTGCATTGGTGCGACTTATACCAAAATTTATTGCAACAGCACAAAGTTGAAAGAAGGCGAGATGACATGTTTATGAAGTTTCCCTATTGAAACAGTCCTTGATCATTCAGCCAAAGGGCAAGCATTTTCAAATTTTTGCTGTTCTTTGCGGCAAAATTCAAACTCATTTGTATGGTAATACATGCAACTCGCATATGCATCCATCTCCTGCGGGCACTTTTCATGAAGCACTTTCAGCCTGAAAAATGAAGCTTGTCAAGTGATGCATCTGGATATCTGGTTGGAATAAATTGAGTCCTAAATTAACCAAGAAGAAGAAAGGCTAAACAACTCGGAACTAATTCAGGCAGAAAAATGCAAAAGCAACTGTGGTCACAGAGCTTGTAAGCCATTTCAAAGCTTCATATTGGACCTTCAACAAAAAATGATACAGTAAAATCAGCTGCTTTTTTTTTTAAAGAAATAAAATGAACTGCTTTAACATGCAGAAATGACCTGCTAAAATTTTCATGAACTAAATACACGATCATGCTCTTTTTTTAACTACACTTCCCATTTCCACATCATCTTGTCCAACAATGGTCTAAAAATTGCTATATTAGGCTATCTGAAAAAAAAGAATTGCTATATTGACAATCAATCTCAAAATGGATAGAGTTACATTGTTTTCTGTCCCCAGTCCTGAGAGCTGATTAATAAATTTAGGTAGCTACAAGTTTATCAGAGTTCTCTTGTACTAAAAGAAAATAGAAAATAGGAATAGGGATGGTCGTCAATTCACGTTTCCCAATGTGAGAACGGGTGGTAAGCATTCTATTTTATATTTCCAATATTGACCTATGTCACCTGGGTATGGGTGCGGGTTCAGAGGGTACGACATGGCAATTCCAAAAAATGTGGGTACGGGGACATGACTATATATATATATATTAAATATCACATAAATACAAAATAAATTCAAAATAAACTAAATATATATGATATATCTAAAATATATATTATATACTGAAATATATAGTTATAAACTGAAAATATAATTATAAATTATAAAGTGAATACAAACTTGTATGTACGGAGGGTAAAATGGTGTGTCCAGGTGTTGAAGCGTGTTGACATGGGTATGGAGGGAAAAATGGAGTGTCCATGTAACATAGATATTGATTGATTACAACATTGCTCTCATGTATATACAAAGGGTACATGATAGATGAGGGATAATAAAGGAATACATGAAAGTAAATCAAATACACAGGCCACACGTTTATAAAGTAACACCACAATCGACCCATGTCTGAATCACACTAGATCTGGATGGATCCAGATCCAAAGGACAACCCTAATCATGTCTCAATAGCCTCCCTCAAGTTGCATATGGCCTTCACCGTGAACAACTTGTTCTTTAGATACCAAAATCTCTACACTATTAAGCCCTTTGTAATAAATCTGCTATCTGATTTTATGTTCCCACAAAATTTGCCTCTAATTTTTCAACTTCAATCTTCAGACTGATGAAATGTTGGTCAATCTAAATATGCTTCGTCCTACCATGTTGAACTGGATTCAATGATATTTTGATGGAACTTTGATTATCACAAAACAATGTTGACCTTGGCACTTTTCTCCTAGCTCAATCAAAAGGCATCTTATCCAAGTCAACTCTGATGTGGATGTTGTCATAACCCTGTACTCAGCTTTAATACTTGACCTGACATTTCCTTCCGACTACTCCAAGATATCAAATTTCTGCCAATGTAAACACAATAGCTTGCATCAAAATATACCATTTGCATTAATGTATCCTCTCCTTATGATCTTCTCTTATTTAGCAATCAATTTCTTGTTGTACCCTTCAAGTACTTGATATTCTTTTTGTTGCATTCATGTGATTAACCCTTGGCTCATGTATGATTTGAGACACTTCATTCACAACATATACAATATCAACTTTGGTAAACGTGAGGTATTGAAGCATACCCACTATACTTCTATATTCAGTTGGATCACCATATAATTCCCCTCTTGTACTACTCAATCTTTGATGTATCCGACTCAATGTGGAAACCAGCTTACAATCTTTCATACATGTTTTAGCAATGAGGTCCATAGTATACTTATGCTAAGTCATGATAAAACCACCATCTTGGGTTCTATTTACCTCTACCCCCAAGAAATACATCAACTTCCCAAGATCTTTCATCTAAAATTTTATAGCAAGGAAAGCCTTAACTTTTTAATATGCTCTTCTGCATTCTCTGTCACAATGATGGCATCAACATAAATAAGTAATAAAGTCATCATTCCTTTCTTTCTATGAATAAAAAGTGAATGATCAAGTGGAAATCGTTGAAAATCGTGATTCTAAATTTTCGAAAAAACTTTCAAACCAAGATCTGCAAAAGTGATAGAACCTTGGGGATATAAGATTTGGTATACATGAATAAATAAGAATAGGAATGGAGTAGGGATTGTTATTAGTCGTGAGTTTATAGATAATGTAGTTGAGGTCCCTAGGAAGGGTGATAGGATTTTACTTATTAAATTAATATTAGGTACGGATATTAATATTATTAGTGTTTATGCAACTCAAGTAGGTTTAGATGATTCCATTAAGCGTCAATTTTGGAAAGATTTAGATGGAGTAGTACAAGGGATATCTTATGGAAAAAAGCTTTTCATCGGCGGTGACCTTAATGGACATGTAGGCCATTAGTAGGGATGGATTTGAGAGTATCCATGGAGGCTATGGTATAGGAGAACGAAACGAAAGTGGAGAAAGGATTTTAGATTTTGGTTTGTCCTATGACATGATCTTAGCAAACACTTGGTTTAGGAAGATGGAGTCTCACCTAGTAACATTTAAAAGTGGGGTTAATACGAGTCAGATAGATTTTTTCCTACTTAGAAAGAGATATAGGGGTTGTTGCATCGATTGTAAGGTTATATTGAGAGAAAATGCAACTACACAACATAGAGTCTAAATTTTAGATCTTAGAATTAGAAAATGCCACAAAAGGGATAGACATAGGATAAATCCTAGAATTAAGTAGTGGGCACTGAAAGGAGCTAAACAAGGAATGTTTGTAGAGCAGGTAGTTAAGGAAGCTGATTGGTGTCTCGAGGAGGATTTAGAATCAATGTGGAATAAGATAGTGGGTGGCATGAGAAAGGTGGCTAATGAGGTATTGGGTGAGTCTAAAGGCGGTGCACCGCTAGGTAAGGATACATCATGATGGAATGAGGATGTCAAATTAGCTATTAAGGTTAAAAGAGAGTGTTATAGAAATCTAAGTAAGAGTCGTGATAATGAGAATTTGAAGAAGTATATGATAGCAAAGAAGCTAAAAAAGTAGTTCAAAACGCGAGGGATAAGGTATATAAGGAGGTTTATGACAAGTTGGATACTAAAGAGGGCGAGAAGGATATTTATAGGCTTGCAAAGATGAGAGATAGGAAATCGAGGGATCTGGGTATGGTTAGATGTATCAAAGATGAAACACAAAGGGTTTTAGTCAAAGATGAGGAGATTAAGGAAAGATGGAAAAATTATTTTAATAAGTTATTTAATGGAAATCATGCTCAGGATCTTGGAGACTTCTCCATTCCTTTTCATGAAATGAATCGTGACTTCATGCGCAAGGTTCAAAAGAAAGAAATTGCAGAGGCTTTGAAGAAAATGAAATAAAAAAGGGCAGTTGGCCCAAATGGTATACCTATAGAGGCTTGGAAATGCTTGGGTGAGAAAGGTTTAAAATGGTTGACAAATCCTTTTAGCAAGATTTGACGGACATATAAGATGCCTAATGAGTGGAGGAAGAGTACTTTGATGCCTCTATATAAGAATAAGGGTGATATACAAGATTGCACAAACTATCGTGGTATAAAACTCATGAGTCATACTATGAAACTTTGGAAGAGGGTGATTGAGTATAGGTTGAGAAAGGTTGTCATGATATTAGAGAATCAATTTGGTTTTATGCCTGAAAGATCAACTATGGAAGCTATACATCTTCTTAGACAAAAAACAAAAATTTTCATAAATTTATTCAATTTTTTGTCTACTTTATAAATTTTATTCTTTTCCCCTTTCAAGTTAAGGGATAAACCTGAACCTCGACATTCGAGGTATTCTTCTTTCCCCTTCAGGATAAGGGATAATCCAGAAAACGCCGACAATCATTTTTGCTCCAATTCTCAAGTATCTTAGAATGTCGGTCTCCTTTCCAACTCTTAGTCGGAAAGTCCACTGCTCGTGCTGGCCCATTTCAAAACCCAGTGCTCATACTGGGGCTTTTTTTTTTGAAAAATCCAGTGCTCATACTGGTATGCCTAGCGCTCGTGCTAGTGTCTAGTTGATTGATCAAGTTAGCCCTCCAGGTTCGGTCTTTGCACTAACCATTCATCAAGATTCAAAGTTTCAATTTCAATTTTGACCTTTGGATCACCCAATTCTCAATTTCAAGCCTTCAGGTTACAATTTCATCAAATGTCTATCATTGTCAAGCCTTCGGGTTACAATTTCATCAATATCTCTCATCTTTCAAGCCTTTGGGTTACAAATTTATCAATATCTATCATTTCAAGCCTTCGGGTTACAATTTCAGCAAAGTCTATCATTTTCAAGCCTTCAGGTTACAACTTCATCAATGTATATCAAGTTCAAGCCTTCAGGTTACAATTTCATCAAATATCCATCATTTTCAAGCCTTCGGGTCACAACTCTATCAATGTCAATCATTCTTACCATTTCAAATCCTGCTTTCGAGCTGGTCGAACAATCAAAATCCTGCTTTCGAGCTGGTCGAACAAAAAATCCTGCTTTCGAGCTGGTCGAGCAATCAAAATCCTGATTTCGAGCTGGTCGGTCAATCAAAATCCTGCTTTCGAGCTGGTCGAACAAAAAATCCTGCTTTCGAGCTGGTCGAGCAATCAAAATCCTACTTTCGAGCTGGTCGAACAAAAAATCCTGCTTTCTAGCTGGTCGAGCAATCAAAATCCTGCTTTCGAGCTGGTACTTTCAAAAATCCTGCTTTCGAGCTGGTACTTCCAAAAATCCTGCTTTCGAGCTGGTCGAACAATCAAAATCCTGCTTTCGAGCCGGTCGAACAACAAAATCCTGCTTTCGAGCTGGTCGAACAATCAAAACCCCGCTTTCGAGCTGGTCGAACAATCAAAATCCTACTTTCGAGCTGGTCGAACAAAAAATCCTGCTTTCGAGCTGGTACTTCCAAAAATCCTGCTTTCGAGTCGGTCAAACAAAATCCTGCTTTCGAGCTGGTCGAACAATCAAATCCTGCTTTCGAGCTGGTACTTTCATCAAAATCCTGCTTTCGAGCTGGTCGAACAATCAAATCCTACTTTCGAGCTGGTACTTTCATCAAAATCCTGCTTTCGAGCTGGTCGGTCAATCAAAATCCTGCTTTCGAGCTGGTCGAATAATCAAAATTCTGCTTTCGCGCTGGTCGAACAAAAAAAAAATCCTGCTTTCGAGATGGTCGAACAATCAAAATCCTGCTTTTGAGTTGGTACTTCCAAAAAAATCCTGCTTTCGAGCTGGTGCTTCCGAAAAATCCTGCTTTCGAGCTGGTCAAACATCAAAATCCTGCTTTCAAGCTGGTAACTCCAAAAAAAAATCCTGCTTTCAAGCTGGTACTTCCAAAAAATCCTGCTTTCGAGCTGGTCGGTCAAACAAATCCTGCTTTCGAGCCGGTCGAACAATCAAAATCCTGCTTTCGAGCTGGTCGAACAAAAAAATCCTGTTTTAGAGCTGGTACTTCCAAAAAATCCTGCTTTCGAGCTGGTCGGTCAAACAAATCCTGCTTTCGAGCTGGTACTTATTGAGAGATATAGAGAGAGGAACAAAGATTTGCATATGGTTTTTATTGATTTGGAGAAGGCATACGATAGAGTACCTAGGGATGTTCTCTGGTGGACAATGATGAAAAAAGGTGTTTCTCTCAAGTACATTAGTATAATTAAAGATATGTACGAAGGAGTAGTAACCAATGTCCACACTTGTGGAGGGGTGACGACCAATTTTCTTATAACGGTTGGGTTACATCAAGGATCTGCATTAAACCCTTTCCTATTTGCTATAGTGACGGATGAGCTTACGAGATCAATTCAAGAAAATGTGTCGTGGTGTATGTTGTTTGCTGATGATATTGTTTTGATAGATGAGTCTAGAGTTGGGGTTAATGCTAAGTTAGAATTATAGAGACAGACATTGGAAGCAAGAGGTTTTAAGTAAGAGTAAGACAGAATATATGGAATGTCGGTTTAGTAAGCAACAAAGTAGTGATGGAAGTGTAGTGAAGCTTGGTGAGCAAGAAATACCGATGGATGACTGTTTCAAATATTTGGGATCTTTCATTCAAAAGTATGGAGAAATTGATGGAGATGTAAATCATAGGATAAAGGTTGGGTGGATGAAATGGAAAAGTGCAACTGAAGTGTTGTACGATCGTAGAATGCCATTGCGGTTGAAGGAAAAGTTTTATAGGACGACAATTAGGCCCGCTTTACTATATGGTACGAAATGTTGGGCTGCCAAGAGACATCATATTCAAAAAATGAGTGCAGCGAAGATGCGTATGCTTAGATGGATGTGTGGAAATACAATAAAAGATAAGATTCAAAACGAGGAGATACGTAAGAAGGTAGGCGTTGCATCCATTGAAAATAAGATGAGAGAGAATCGTTTACGGTGGTTTGGACATATTCGGCGAAGGCCTAATGATGCTCCAGTTAGAAGGATGGAGAAATGAAAAAGTATATTAGTTAAAAGAGGTCAAGGTAGGCCTAAGAAGACTTGGATGGAGATGATAGGAAATGATATGAATGCTTTGAACCTCACCGAGGACATGGCATTGGATAGAAATGATTGGAGGAGAAGGATTCATGTGAAAGACCCAGAATGATTTTCTTTTTTGGTTCATATCGCCGACCCTAATTGTTTTGGGATGAAGGCATAGTTGTTGTTGTTTCAAACCAAGATCTAGAGGCTTGCTTCAAAACATATATTGCTCTCTTTAGTTGGCACACATGTGATCTCAGATCTTCAACATTGTATCCTGCGGGCTGCTCCATATACACTTCTTTCAAGTTACTATGTAAGAACACATTATTCACATCTAATTGAATTAGAAACCAATGGTAGTCAACTACAACAGACAAAATCAATTTGATGGTGCACATCTTCATAACAGAGGGATGGATGTCTCATCATAATCTAGGCCCTACTCTTGAATATAACCTTTTGCCACAAGCCCAATTATGTATCTTTCTATTGAGCCATCAGGTTTATACTTTATCATATAAATCCATTTCGATTTAATCACATTCTTCTCTTTAGGCCTTGGCACTATCTCCCATGTTTAACACTCACAAAGAGTTTTTATCTCATTATTCATAGCTTCCACCCATCTCTTATTTTTGGCAACTTGATTAGATGACTCGGGCTCGTCATGCTTAGTTATCTTAGTTAAGAATAGTTGATCTATGAAAAAGTTGTCATAACTTACCCATCTTTCTATCGGGTGTCGAATCATAACTAATCTCCATGGCTCAATAGTACTATTTTCAGCATACTAAACCTCTTGGACTGTTGGTCATGTCTTTGAAATTTTTTATCTGCGATATATTGCACCTTGTACCTTTGAAATTCAGCTATGAGCTGATCAATAGCGTCTTGTTGTCCAGCTCAATATTCTCAGCAAGTGGCTGCAACCCTATGTTTGGTTCAAAAGACTTCCCTATTTTCCTCCTGTGAAAGTTGTCCGGAATTAGAAGTGCAAACAACTTTGCATTAAGCCCATGACTAATAAGACTCTTTTTGGACAACATATTTAACCACAACTCGTTTATCCATATAGCTAGACACATTTATAAACAACACATTTTGTGATATCGGACCGCATCTTTCTAAAGGATCGTAACAATGATACCCATTATAATCATCTACATATCCAACAAATCTACATACATGAGCCTTTCCATCAAACTGGGTTCTCAAAGTTTTGTCTATATGAACATAACAAGTGTAACCCCATGAATTCAATTCATCATAGTCCGGATTTTTTCCATATAACATAAAGAATGGTGACTTGTTTTCTGGACTTTTTGTTGGTAACCTGTTTATCACAAATACAGCAAAATGGAAAGCATATGTTCATAAGAGGCATGTTACTCACATAAATCATAGCGAGACTACTCTCCACAATATGGCGATGGTTTCTTTCTGCAATGCCATTTTGTTGAGGTGCAAATGAACAAGATATTCTGTGATTAATTCCATTATCATGCGAAAAATCAATGAATTCCTTTCAACATAACTTTTCACCCCTGTCACATTGAAAATTGAGAATATAAAAAAAAAATTGATTCTTGACAAAGACACGGAATCTACAAAATATACTAAAAACTTCATACTTATGTTTCATAAAATAAAGCTATGAATAACGAGTAAAGTCAACAAAGATAACATAATATCTGCTTTTAGAAATCGAATTCTTGGGTGTTGAATCCCAAACATCTGGATAGATAATTTCAAAAGGTCCTAAGGTATTATTATTATTAGATAAAGAGAAAGGCAATACATGTCTCTTACACACTTGACGGCTAGAACATAAAGAACCTTCAAACATCATATCTAAACTGGACATGGGAATCAAACGACTAGAAACAAGTCTCTCAACAAAAGACCTACTACAATGAGCTACACAGCTATGTCATATTTCAGGCTTATTGGACCCGAACACTAAAAACATAAACAAAAAAAGATGATAGCAGAAACTCCAACTTTGGCAGCTTGAACATTTTCTTCATGAGAAGATCCTTCACATAAACATAATTGGGGGTAAATATGATGCTAAAATTAGTATCATCTACAAGTTTAGAAATAGAAATCAAGTTTTTTTTAATATTGAAAACATAAAGAACATTTGACAAGGAAAGAAACTTAGAGTTAGACATGAGAATAGAAATTTGTCCAACATGTGATATGAGGTGTCAAGTTTCATCACCAGCTATAACATTGATTTCACCATGATAAGGAATCAATTCATAAAACTTACCTACATTACTTTTGATATGATTTGTTTCACCAGAATCGATATATCATTTCCCTTGCTCGTTCTGCTTTAAATTCAATCTGGTAAGTGCTGCTAACAACATATTTTGTCCAAAGTAATGTTGGTGGGAGTCTTAGTTCCACTTGGTTGTGCCTTTTGTTTCCCTTGATTTGCACTTTTTTGCTTCCTTTGAGCCATATTCGCTTTTGAGTTATACCTGGGGTCATCCTTATACCAACAATTTTCTTTTATGTGCCTAGGTTTTTTTTACAAAAATAACAAGTAGGAATACCCACCAAAAGAGGTGTATTTGGGGTAGGCAATAAACCACGTCCACCTGTATTATTTTTTCTACAGCCCCTACCCTCCACGAAAACTACGACCTCTTCAACGACAGGATCTCGTGAAAAGAACATCATGAGAATCCCCTTGACCCTTGCTCACATTATCAAACAACCCTTTAAGTGGCATCTCATAGTTTAATAACTTTGGCCTCAAATTCTCAAAAGTTGGAAGGGAGTCAAGACATGACAGGGTCGTGGCAAGAATATAAAAATATGAACCTAACCCGTTAAAGGTTTACAACACTTTATTTTTATCTGAAACCTTACATCCGATAAGAGCAAGTTGATTAGTTATGCTTTTCACCTTATTCAGATAGTCCATGATACTCCTGTTATTGTCCATCTTTAAATTCCTCTCGCTTCAAGTACATGACCCTAGACTCCGATATCTGAGAATAAGTCTGGGCCAGGTACATCCACAACTGAAAAGTTATGCAATCATCAAGTATGCCAATCAACACCTGAGAAAGAGTGGAGGTGATGCAGGCGCTTGATGCTTTTTCATCTAACTGGCAAATTCCAGATTCCTAATCTGCTTTGTTATAATTACTTGCCCTTTCTCATCTTTATCCTCTAGTACAATAAACTCCGGAGAGACCAAGACAGACCCATCCATATGCCCTGATAGATCTTGACTCCTAATAAAAGGAGTAATTTGCCTTTTTCATATCAAAAAGTTAGAATTGTTGAGCTCTTCTGAAACTAACTGAGAAAAGAAAAGCATAGGAGATTTGGGGAAGACAACCGGAGACCAAAATCCATGACAAGAACAGAATAATAAATGACAGAAAGGGAAGAAAAGGACAAATAGGAATAACACAGAAATAAAGACAAAATAGATAACTTATAACGTATGCAGGGAAAATAAAAAAGGTAATCAAAAGAAGGGTGACCGATAAGAAAGGGAACATATAAAGAAAAAAGGGGTAACATATGTAGGATAAAATGGAAAGATGATCAGAAAAAATGGTGACCCACTCCGTGCAAACACCAACTCTCAAACAATAAAAGAGACCATAAGTAACTTGGATGTTTTTTTTTTGTAGAACTTTCACAAACAAGAGATCTCAAATTCAAGTAACCAATTCTATGCTTGAGACATAAAGTTTGATTTGATGGTGCACAGGCTCAAATATACATGTTGAAGCATATGGGTGTGGGTCACAAGATAAAGGCCAATGAATATTCTGCACTATATTAGAAGAGAAAATTCAGGTAGAGACAAGAAGAGAACCAGATTTGATTTATATTTCAGATCAGATCTGATTTACCAAAAGATATAGGAAAATCAGATCTTATATAACAGATTAGAATATGAAACAATGAGACAAGACAGAAAACCAGATGTTGATCAGGAAACAGCCAGTGAACAGGAAAAGTATGAGAAAAGAGATTAAGAAAAGGTAGAGAGGAAAGATTCAGGAGAAAAGCACTTCATGGTCTATTTGCTACCTTAGAGAGGTCCCATCAATCGATCTGGCACTCTAATACCATAATAGATTTAGGTATCTACAAGTTTATTAGAGTTCTCTTGCACTAGAAGAAAAGAAGAGAGAATAGGAATAGGGCTGGCCTTCAATTCATGTTTCCCAATGTGGGAACATGTGGTATGCTTTCTATTTTATATTTCCAATATTGAATGATTACAACATTTCCCCCATGTATATACAAAGGGTACATGACTGATGAGGGGAAACAAAGGAACACATGAAAGTAAATCAAATACACAGCCCACACATTTATAAAGTAGCACCACAATGAACCCAGATCTGAATCAGACTGGATCTGGATGGATCCAGATCCAAAAGGACATCCCTAATCACGGCTCAATACTGATACTATAAAAACAGCCCCAGCGGCATGTTTCAGTGAACATCTACTGAATGTGTAACTGGTCCAAACTAATGAAACTGCTGTTAAATATTCCAGTCCTTCCCACCAATGGACAAAAAAGAAGCAATGATGCATACATAAATAAATAAAACCCGCTTATAGCATTTTAGAAAGGATGGCATGATCCCCTAATCTGCTGCACCTAATTCATGAAATATCTGAACCTTTCCAACTGTTTTGTTTGTATAACAGGATTTGAGCTTGGATCTGAATATGTAAAAGCCTTGCATCTTCCTGAACCCCATAAAAGATTTTTTGTTTCATTCACCCAGGGAGCCCAATGAGCCAAAAATAGGGCTGCACAACGAGCCGAGCTAGCTCCAGCTCAGCTCGAGCTCGACTCATTTAAACCCGACTCGGACGAGTCCGAGTAAGTAAACGAGCCAAGCTTGTTCAGGCATTCAAGCTTGATTAAGCTCGATTGGCCCGATTAAGCTCGTCTAGTTGTGTCATATGGCGACTAATTTTAGGATATGTTACATATGTATCATTTTTGTTGACTTATAATCATAAAACCTTCTTTTAGCTAAGTGGGTAACGTGTATACCTTATATGAGTGAGGTCTTGGGTTCAAATCCTGCCCTCTATGCATTTGATTTTTTTTAAATGTAAGTTAATGCGGCTCGAGCCGAGCCAAGCCAGGCTCGAGGTACACAAGTTTTCAAGCTCGGCTCAATTCGAGCTGAGCTTTTTGAGCCTAAGCTCGGCTCGTGTGCACCCCTAGCCACAAATATTTGGCCTGAAGGAATTAATTCTTCATTGTTGCAGGTTCCAATCTAGCCAAGCAAGGTGAAGCAATCTTCCAAAATAGTCACATGATCAGAATGCGTGCCAAACTGTTTTCCCACTCACCTCACACAAGTAACACTAACTTGAAGGCAGAAACCACAACGCAATCACACAAGTAACACTAACTTGAAGAAAAAATTGGATTGAAACTAGGTGATGCCAATAAAACCAGGTGATGACTTCAAAATGGGAGAGGTTTTATTGGCATCACCTAGTTTCAATCCAATTTTGTCTTTGTCATGTAAGGTTCTGCACCAGCCTTTCCATATTCCCAAGTATTTGGAGCTAGTTGGAGTCAGTCCCATTGAAAAAGTGACCTTGAACTCTGTGTTTATTCCTAATTAGGAGCGACCAACAATTGTTAGCAGAGGACAACACCTCCCATTTAATCATAAAGTCTTTGTTTAGGGGAGAAAACCTTCTAATTCTGAGGCCCCGATGATCAAGAGGAAATATAATGTTGCACCATTTTACCAAGTGCATCTTTTTCCCTTTACCCACACCTTGCAAAAGGAAGGTCACAAAAACTTTCTCCATCCTCTTTTCAGTTTTCGATAGAAGAAGCAATAAGGAAAACAAGTAGGATAAATGTTTAAAATGTCTTAATAAGGTAATTCTGCCTGTCAAATAAAGATATCTACCAATCCAAAGCTAAAATCTCTTCTTTGCTCTATCTTCCGTAGTATTTCTTGAGATGCCTGAAGACTGAAGAGATAGGCAGTATTTGGAAGATCTCACAGGAGATACACATTCATGCTGGAACAACAGGTTTCTCCCTATCCAAAGAATGCAACATGGGGACCAGACCATAACCCCTGCGCAATAATGCTTTCCTAGACAATCAAGATACAAAAGAATAGGGTATACTCTTTTTTAAATTACATTGACCGAGACAAGTTTTTTTATGAGAAGAGACCGAGACAAGTTGAAGTTGCACAGATTATTTGAATAGTTCCTACAATCAACTAGGGAGAAAATATGGAATGGACACTGGGTAATAATTCCATATTGATCTAAACCAACCTGTATGCTCCCATTTTTATTTAGATTCCAGTTACAAGCAGACATGCACTGCAATGTGCCTCTCCATGGGAATCTAGCAACCATGTCTGTAAAGATGATTGGTGATTTGATAGCATAAGCAATAAGGCTAATCTAAAAATGATGAGGTTTCACTTAGCACAATTAACAGAGGTGAGAGATGTCTGCAAACAACTCTTGATGGCATTCTGGACTATATTCTCAAAAGAATGGGCACAATTAAAACAGGTGCAAGGTGGATTTTTACTCCTGAGCTGTCACATAGGTGTGGGTGTGGATGCAGGAGTGGATACGGGTGCGGATGCGGCAATGCAGAACTTTAAAAAAACTTGCATGAAGGGGGTACGGGGAGAATATATATATATATATATATATATATATATATATATATATATATATATATATATATATATATATATATATTAAATAAAATTGGACTTGGTTAGGGTTAACTGAATCTACTTTTGGGACAGAAATGGACCTTGGTGTGGTTTGACTTCACCTGCCACAAAGGAAGCCGTGTCCAAGTGTTGCACCCGCATGGGTGCGCGTGTGACGCGGGTGCGTTACCCTGTTAGAAGAGTCGGTGTTACATAGCTCCTGAGGAAACATGCAAGATGTTTCCAAACTACTCTTGATGGTTGAACCCATCATCTAACTAGACAATATCAAATACTCGATGGATACATGATAGAAGCATATTCTTGATGAGATTATATTCTTTCAAACTAAGTTTGCCTCAAGACTCGTTTCTTAATAATGAATCACTAATAGTAATAAAAGAATAGTTGGCAACTGAATAGCCAACTCAATGTTCAAATCCTCTTGGATGGCAAGCCTCTGTTCAAGAATCTTCCAATGCTTGGCATTTTTGGTATTTCTCAAGATTGCTTTCCAGATGTTGTTCACACTGTACACAAGTCTAAGGCCATACACAGACATCTTCCTCTGGAGCGTGTACTATCTCATGGGCATTCTTCATCTCCATGTTGTACAACAAACCAGATTAAATTGATGAAGCTGTAATGCAGTTGAATATGTATTCTAATACCAAATTGGCAACAGCTGTAGGTACCCCATACATCTCCATGATGCACGTATGCAGTTAGTAATCTCCCAGGTTAAAACAAAAATGTCAATCACGACGACTTACATTTGACTGATAGATAGGACCCTATCAAAACGACTTCAAAAACAAATAATCATTCTACTGACCCCCATTATAATTCCAACCATTTTCCCTGTGAGGGATTCATATATAATCAAAGAAACAAACCATAATCAGATTAAAGAGGAAAAAGAGAACACCAATCAACAAAAAGCAAGAAGCCCATTCGATGAGCGCAAAACAATGCAGTTGAATGGGGGTTTCTATAGCTTTCTCGTAGCTGACATCAGTACCCAATTAACAGTGCAATTTCGCAATCCATACAAGACAAAGCTTTTCCATGACTGAAGTGCACGTAATGATCGATGAAAAGGACTACAAGAGCAAACCAAGATATTCTAACAACATTGCAGATTAGACGCGAAGTACTTACTTGAATCCCCAAATGCCAACCAATCATTCTACCATTTTTTCACATCCTCCAGATATACAAAAAGAAGAGAAGAAAATAAAAGAAAACAATAAAGAAAATCAGTCAACAAATTTTTTCTGCAGTCACTACTCAAAGACCACCACAAAGAGACGACAGATATACGTTCCTCGACACCAAAACCACCATCTGAGAAACACCACCATCTCAAATTCGAAAGAAAAGAAAAACCCAAATGCAAGAAGAAGAAACACATCGAGTAACAAATCATAAGCAACAAAATGCAGATGAAAAAAAAACAACAAAAAGGGTGCGGGAGAAAGAAAGAAGGAAAAGGGAACCACCCAAAGAGAGGAGAAGCAAGAGATAGATAGATAGATAGAGAGAGAGGGAGAGAGAGAGGGAGAGACTCACAGGGAGAGGACGCAGCGGGTGACCTGCTGACCCTTGTCGAGGCACTTCTCTGGGTTGGGGTCCTTCTTCTTGCAGGCGAGGAAGGCGCGGTTCTCCTCCCTGCAACGTGTCGCTATGTGCTTCGACGCCGCCATCAACACCGCCGACGTCGGGATCGGCTCCCCTCCCGCGTTCACCACAGAGCTCGATCTCTCTCCCCCCATCTCTCTCTCTGAAGAAGAAGATGATGATATCGGATTTCTTGTTTTTATTGTTCATTTCTGAGTGGTGCGACTCCGAAGTTACGTATGGGTCAAGACACAGATCACAGGGACACGAGATTATGGTGGAGTGTCTATGATGACACGAGAGGGCGCGCTCAGTCACACTGATACGTACAGACAATATATTTTATTGTTTTTTAATATTTTATGTTAATGTAATTGTATATTTTTAACATTAAAATAAAAAATATTTTTTATTGATTAAAATTTTTCATGTCCATTGCCACTCCAACCAAGGTTTCAAACATAGTCTTAGTTGAAAGGACATCATGAGTTTGAACCTCACCACTTTGACCCAAGGGGGTTGGCGTAGTGGGTGAGGCCTTGGCTGTTAGACAGGCAGTCAAAGTTCTATTTTCATGAGCCTCAATCTTCTCCACAAGTCAATGCCTAGCATATAGGTTCTGATGGTTTGGGGGTCATAGCCTTTGAATTTTATGCTGCCGGCACGATTACCCTAAGTATGGCAGGCTGAACCAGTGAGTCTTTGTATCAGGTGTGATTTCATTGAGTTATAAATAAATAAAAAACTGTGGGGTGCGATTTCTTCTGGTTATAAATCCAAAAAAATAAAAAGCCCACCAATAGGTGGTTTTCTATGGTTATAATTTAAAAAAAGAAAATCATTTACAGGCCAACCTTTTGCCCCTAATTCTAAATAAGAATCACATGTTTCTCAAAATTTTAAATATGAGCTACCCTTTTCTTGAAAACTTTGAAACAAGCGCATGCGTTTTTTAAAATAACTAAAGAACGAAAACAGGGTCACTTAGGATATATTTGATGGTTTGTTTAGGATAGGATTAAATGAATAAAAATGACTCAATTCTGTTCGTTTTGTAACTGTTGTAATAAGTCCAACGTTTGTTTGGACTATACAAAAAGTTGTGCTCTGCTGTGTGCAAACTTAGACAGTCATGGATAATAGGTTAAGATTAATTAGTTTCGGATCGTATGACCCCATCCACCTGAAATGATTTCTTGTGAGGTTTTCATCTTTTTTATTTTTTTTAAGAAAATAAAAAAAATCATTTACCAATAAAATATTAAAAAATAAAATAAAATATAAAGTATAAAATCTTGGACAAAACGATCATGAACTTACGTCTTACTTTTCACTCATCAACCAAACTATACTTTCCATTTACCAATCCAAACTCAAAAACCCCCACCTTTAGGACACCACTGCAAAAATTTTCTTGTGAAACTCAAACAAAACGAAAATCCAATCACCAATCAAAATCACCACTATAACACAACAAGCAACAAAAGAAAATAAGAAGCAAACAAAGGAGAATCTCAATGCCAACATCCAATCAAACCCCAATTTAGCAAGAGCACAGAACAACCTCCAAAATCCTAACAAACACTACAAAAAAACCATAGCAAAAAAAACATCTACGAGCAATCAGATCGATATGCACAACACAAATACTGAAAAATTAACTCAAAATCAGATTCTGCAACAAAAATTATCAACAAAATAAAGAAAAGGAAAGGAAAAAAGAAACAAAGGAAAGGGAAGGAATATACAGACTCGAAGACACTCTTCTCCTCAGATTTTTCCATCCCTTTCAGAAGGATTACCAAAATGAAGACCAAATAAAAGTTGCTGGCAAGATTTTTGGGAGTTTTTCGATGTTGGTGGTGGAAACTCCAATGAGAATCCGACGACTGAGGTTGGAGATGGAGGAGAGACAGTCGTCGGAGGGAGAGAGAGAGAGGCATCGTCGGGCGTGCCTCTCCCTCCGTCGCCGGGTATTTCCGGACTTTCAGTTATGAAGATCTTGTGTTGGAATATTCGGGGACTGAATTGCCCCACCAAACGTCTTTTCCTGGCAAGTTGGATCCGTCAAGAAAAGCCCGATCTTATTGCTCTTTGTGAAACGAAGATGGCAGATATCTCAAGCTCCATCGTCTCCGAAATCTGGCGTGGTGCAGATTCCTTCTTCAAGCCTGCGACTCAATATGCGGGAGGCATCCTCATCCTCGGGAAGCATTCTCTAGCCTTACAACAGGTGGACGAAGGTACGTTTTCCATATCCATCACTCTTCCCTTACCTACTCAGACTATTCCAGCTGTGGTCACTATGGTGTATGGTCCCCACCGTCAAAGCCGTCGGGAGGAGTTTTGGTTGGACTTAAATAGGGTAATTGCTTCATTCGGGGATCAGCATATTATCATGGGAGATTTCAACTGCTTTATGTCTCCTATCGATTCTAGCTTTCCGGTTAATTTCTCGACTTCAATGAGGGGCTTCCAAAATTTTATTCAGATGAACCGGTTGTACCACGTTCCCTATGTTGGTGAAGCTTTCTCGTGGTCCAATCGACGATCTACATCGTGCTTCCGTCTGCTAGACACGGTGCTCGTTTCGTCAGAGCTGCTGAGTTCTATTAATGACATCTCTTGTTGTCTTCTGCCACCATCTGTCTCAGATCATAGTCAGATTGTTATCCGATGGGGTCAAGGCTTCACCGACGTTAGATCCTTTAGATTTGAGCAATGGTGGCTTAAGGAGGCGGGTTTCGAGTCGTTAGTCCATCAATCTTGGAGTAGACCTTGCTTTGCAGTCCGGGCGGCTACAAGATGCATGGTTAAGCTTTTTCGTCTATCCCGCGATATCAAATCTTGGCTTATCTCTAATAGAATAAGTAAATTCCAAAATCTGGGGGATTGTGAGCGAGAGCTTGCTTCTATCAATCAGTCTCTCTTGGATACGTCCTATATGAATGCATCAGATATTGAATGTCTCAATGCTAGATCGGCCGAGCTGACTCTTCTAGTGCAATCGTGGCGTCTAAATGATGAAATTCGTTGGAAGCAGCGGTCAAGGGTGAATTGGCTTAAAGCGGGTGACGGAAATACAAGGTTCTTTCATTCTTTAGCATCTCACAGGCATCGAAGACATGCGATTCACACTCTGTATATCAATGGTGTCTCCTTTTCAGGCGATCAGGTGCTCAATGCTGTCTCCAACTATTTTTCTAACCTGTATTCCTGCAACCAAGCTGTAGGTGGCAATATGGGTTCAACTTTATTTTTGTCCATGGATCGAGCACTAGCCAACTCGATTCAGGGGTTGTTCACAGAAGAAGAAATCGTCTCGGCGGTGCGGGAGTCGTCTGGGTGGAAAGCTCCGGGATTTGATGGGTATCCTGTGGATTTCTTTCGCATATTCTGGCAATGTGTTAAGAGTGACATTCTTAGTGTCTTCGCCGAGTTTCATCGAAATGGCCGATTGCCGGTTCATTCTCACCTAGCAATTGTGTCGCTTATTCCTAAGGAGAAAGCCGCATCGGATATCTCGCGGTTTAGACCTATATCAGTGTTAGGAAGTTTATATCGCATTATCGCCAAGGTCTTAGCTAACAGGATGCGGTCAATTGCTCCTAGGATTTTCTCAGAGGCTCAGTTCGCCTTTATTCCTAACAGAAGACTTCAACATTCCTTTATTTTGGACACAGAAGTGTTGCACTCTCTCAAGATCAGCGGGGGGGCCTTTTTCACTCTGAAGCTTGACTTTCATAAAGCCTACGACTCGGTTCATTGGCCGTTCCTCTTCAACATGTTGGCAAACTTGGGCTTCGGTAGGTGTTTCTCTAGCTGGGTGCATGAGCTGGTAACCAATGCCCAATCACAGTTTCAGATCAATGGGATCAAGGGAAAACAGTTCAAACTTGGTCGTGGTCTTCGACAAGGATGTCCTCTGTCTCCGTTACTCTTTAACGTCGTCTCTGAAGGCCTGGTGGTCTTGGTTAAGAGGGCAGTGGAGGGTGATCTAATTGAATCTCTCGGTATTCAAGAGTGTCGTAGTCAGATCCTGACATACGCTGATGACATAATTATCTTCGGAAGGGCCTCCATCCAACAAATGTTAAGATTCAAGCTTGTCCTTCTTTTTTTCCAATCGATGTCAGGTCTTTCCTTGATCTACGAGAAGTGTTGTCTCTCCATGGTCAACGCCCCTGCTTCAATGTTGGACTTGGGCCAGCGGATATTCGAATGCTCGGTTTCGGATAACTCTTTCTCTTATCTGGGTCTGCCGCTTCAAATCAGTCGTGTATCAACGGCAGCCTGGAGCACCACTATCCAAAGGGTTCAGAAAAAAATTTTGGACTGACAAGCGTCCTACCTTTCTATCGCAGGTAGACTAACTCTCATTAAGCACGTTCTTTCTACTATGCCAGAATTTTTTATGTCTATGTTCCTGATGCCCATGGGGGTTAGTAAGAAGATAGCTCAGGTAGTGACGCACTTCCTGTGGTCTGGGCGTGGTCCCCAAAACAAGCGCCACCTTATAGGGTGGGACACTCTTCGACTACCCCAAAATAGGGGGGGTTGGGAATCAAGGACCCCCGACTGAGGAGTATGATTCTTGTCGTGAAGCAGAGTTGGCTTGCACACCAACCTGGGTCTCCGTGTGCAAGCGTGCTTCTAGCTAAATACGGTGGTGTGGAATCTTTGGTGGGGGCCACAAGCGTGCGTCATCGATCTATGTCAAAGCTTCGGCGATCATGGATCCAAGCATGGTCTGCAGTTCTGTCTCATAATGGCAATGTTGAATCACAGTCTCTGTTCTTTGGTCGTAACCTTGCTCCGAACAGATCTTTCCGCTCTAAAGAAGGCTACCTCGCTCTCCTTCCGTCGGGGGTAGACCGGTTTCCGACGAACCTGATCTGGGGCAAGGGTCCCACTCCGAGATCATGTTTCCTGGCTTGGCTATTCTTACACAATCGGGTGCAGACTGACAACTTCCTCAAATCCATCGGATTTCATCTGCCGAGTAAATGTGTGTTGTGTGAGGCGGCTGAAGAATCTGTTATATAAAAAAAACTTCCCAACTTACCATCTAAGATGCCCAATTTCTGGGCTCTTCCATTCAACTACCTTCTTTTTCTTAATCAATTTCAAGTGCCCCTCTAAATAATGAAGTTAGTATTAGACAGGACAAATATAATATACTTGTATTTGTAATTAAGTTTGGATTTGGATTCAGATCCAGATCTAAACTACTTTTATATAACATATCTGACACATATTGGATCCGGATCCAAACTACTTTTGTGTAACATGTTCGGCATATATTGGACATACTTATAAATACCCGTAACTTATTAATGTTATTTGTAAAATCTATGTATTAGATTTTGTTTTATATATTAAAAGGAAGAGGTCACGATTTTTCTATTATGAAAAATGTGACTAGTTGCAACCTCACTTTCTCTTTCCTCTCTACAACTTCTTGATTATAGATTTTGGAGAAAACTAGCATGGTATCAGAGCAAGTCTGATTCGAGGGCTGAAAGTTTTCTATACAGGTGTATCTCTAAGAGATCTTACTTCTTCTCTTTTCTTATTTCTTTTCTAATCTTCTTTTTTGCAACTTATTCGATACTCAGTCGTGCCGTGTCTTTCTCTGTTCATTGTTACTCATCCATCTTTGAACCCTTTCTTTTCTAGATTCTTATTCATATAACCTTTCCACTTGGATCTGATTTGTGTATCAGATCTGAGGTCTAGCCTCTCCTATTCTTCTCTGTCTTGTTTTTGTGTTAAATTTGTAACTGCTTTGAGTTCACATCAAATCAGTTGATCACTTAAACTGATTTGGGTTTGGGCCAAATCAATTTTCATGATATTCTTATTCATCAAATCAGTTGATCTCTGAAACTGATTTGGATTTGCGCCAAATCAGTTTTCACGATTTTTCTATTTCCAAATCAGTTTCACAATATTCCTATTTGAGTTTTCATAGTCTTTCCCAGATCTGTACATCAGATCTGTCGTTCGATTATATTCTCTCTTTTGATTATATTCTCTCTTTTTCATTTGTTTTTGTAGACCCATCACTCATTTGTTTTTATTATTGTTGTGTGTAATTTTATATATATAAAAAAAGGGAATCATAGTTTTTGATGAAATCAGATTAGATCCGATAATTTGGGTATCAGATCTGACATTTCACATTCATGCTGAATATTCAGCTTTCTCCTAGTTAAAAAAAGGAGTCTTATTTATTGCATTGTGATCTGTGAAAATTTGTTGCATCGTGATCTGTAAAATTTATATACTGATTGCACACGCCAATAATATTTTTATGTTCTAGGTCATGGATTCTTCTTCTCAATCATTTCTCTCATCCAATTTTCTTGGCCAACTCATTTCTGAAAAACTTACCAATTCCAATTTCTTGATCTGGAAAAGACAAGTTCTTCCATTCATTAAAAGTCAAGGTCTTTCTAGACATCTAAATGGATCAATTTCAGCCCCTTCATAATTTATCATACAAGAAACTAAGGATGAAAATGAGGTTGATTTTATACAACAAATACCAAATCCCCAATATGAGATTTGGATGAAGCGTGATCAAGCTGAAGTTGTTTTTCTCATCTCTGCTATCTCTCAAAAAGTATTGGTGGAAATTCCAGATGAGTGTTCAGCAAAAAGAATTATGGGACAGGCTAGTGAAGACATATTCTCAGATTTCAGAGGCTAGATTTTTCTTTCTTAAGCATGAATTTCAACTTCTTACTAAGGGTTCCATGTTTGTCATGGAGTACTTGAACAAGGTTAAAAACATCAGTGATCAACTTGCCGTTGTAGGGTATGAAGTGACAGACAAAGACAAAGTCAGGCAAGCCTTGAATGGATTGAAGCCGAAATTTCATGTTTTTTCGACCTCACTGTTATGTCTACCCAACTTACCATCGTTTGAGGACTTGCAAGCAAAACTACTTCAATATGAGATGACTTTGAAGGAGATGCCATATGACACTGGTGGACAGGTTCTTGCTACTGGTGTTTCTTTTGGTCTGGGATATGGTGATAGTAATTTTGGTGATGGCAGAGGACGAGGATGAGGTACTTCAGGGGGGCGTGGGTTACTACCCACCCCAAATGCTTCACCTCTTTATAATGTGAAAAATGTACCCACATGTTACCTCTGTAACAAGCGAGGTCACATCAAAGCCAATTGTTGGCACAATCCACAGAACAAAGAAAAGTTCCAAAAGGGTGAGAGCTCGTCAGGACGAAAGGAGAACTCTTCAAAGTTTGGTGGAGATGTGAAAGAGCTTCTCTTGGCCACGTTGTCTGAACTTGATCTGAAGCGCGATGATAAAGGAGTATGGTACATTGATTCAGGGGCAGCTACTCATGTCACAGGTAATATGGGTAAATTCTCTACTTTGACCTCCTATTTTGAAAAAAGTAACACCGTCACTAGAGATGGGTCACACCATCCCATCACGCACATTGAAAATATTTCTATTCCCTTGCCTAAATCCCCACTTCATCTTTCCAATGTTCTTCATGCCCCAGATATTAAAAAAAAATTTATTTTCGCTTCTAAGCTTGTTGATTATATCAATTCTTTCGTTGAATTTACTTCGTCTTTTGTTTATGCCAAGGATCTACAAGCGAAGAAGACGTTCGCTAGAGGGGAACGCCAGAAAAATATGTATGTCTTCCAGGAGGATCCTTTTACTTGTGTCCAACCTACCTTGAAGTCATCTCCTCAGTCTATGTCGTCAAAGAGTATTCATGTGTTTAGTTTGCAACCTTCAAATAAATGTAATAAGCTTGATGTTTAGCATTCACGTCTTGGTCATTGTGGTCGAGTCTTTATTGAGCGACTGGTATCTAATGGGCTTATTCATGAATCTAGCTTGAATCCTAGATCAGATGATAAAATATATTCCAATTGTCAACTGTGTAAGAGTCATGTTCTTCCTTTTCATTCAATAAATGAGAGAGCTTCAAGGCCTTTTGAAATCGTATGTTCTGATGTGTAGGGACCAGCCCCTGACTCCTCTAATTATGGCAGCATATATTATGTTATCTTTATCGATAATTTCTCTCATTTCACTTCGATATACTTCATGAAGAATAAATCGAAAGTCTTCTCTATTTTTCATTGCTTTCATGCGTTTATCAAAACTCATTTTTCTTGTAATATTTTACATTTCCAATGTGATGGTGGGAGGGAATACTTCTCCAGAGAATTTATTAATTACCTCCAAGATAGTGGAATAAATTATAGAGTATCTTGCCCGCATACGCCTCAACAGAATGAAGTTGCAGAACGGAAACATTGTCACATTGTGGAGAGTGCTATGAGCATGATGCACGAAAGTCGTATTCCCATAGGATTATGGACAAAGGCTTTTCACTTTGCTGTTCACATTATTAATCGCCTGCCCACGAAGCTTTTAGAAAATAAATCACCTTATTTCTTTCTATTGATGAAGCATCCTAATTATAATAAACTAAAATTTTTTTGGCTGCATGTGTTATGTTCATATTGACTCTTCTCTGCGAAACAAATTTCAGGCTAAGGCATCAAAGTGCAGATTTGTTGGATATGCATATCATCACAAAGGGTACAAATGTTATGATCCTGACAGCAGGCACATCAAGATATCTATAAATATAGTTTTTGATGAAAGTGATTTTGGAGATGGAGAATATGTTTCTGCCCAAACCAATATGAATGCACCCTTTTATGATCCATGGCTCAGTACAAACCTTTTTTCTGAAACAAACAACAAGTGCTCTTCCTCCTGTGCTCAAGGGATATCCTGTCAAGATGGAAACAGTGAAATACATGAACTTGAAATAGAAAATCCTTTAGAAATTAATAAGTTTGTTGGGCAGGTTTATAGGAGAAGAGAGAGGGACTCTCTCTTGACCCCGAACAATATTGAACAAGAAGCTCTTATGTGTCATTCGCCCGATGACACCACTTCTCCAGTTTCTAATACAGTAGCACTTCCGATCAAACGATCTGAAAGAGCCCAACATCCTATTGAAAGGTGGGTTAGTTATGAGAATTTCACCATAGATTTTTAGTTATTTCTGTCACAGATTGAGAAAGAGACTGAGCCTAGACACTTTCATCAAGCTATTAACTCCAAAAAATGGATTCAATCCATGAATGAAGAGCTGGAAGCTTTGTACCAATGTCAAACATGGACAGTTGTTCCTTGACCTCCATATAAGAATGTTGTTGGGTCACGATGGGTCTACAAGATCAAATACAAACCGGATGAGAGTGTTGAGCGATACAAAGCTCGTCTCGTAGCAAAGAGATTCACCCAAGAATTTGGACAGGATTATGATGAAACTTTTAGTCCAGTCGTAAAAATGGGCACAATTCACATTGTTCTTTCATTGGCTGTGGATTATGGTTGGAGAATAAGTCAGCTAGATGTGAAGAATGCTTTTCTTCATGGGGATTTGAAGGAAGAAGTATACATGAAACAACCACCAAGATATACAGAAGGAGATTCAAAGGAGTATGTATGCAAATTAAATCGAGCACTTTATGGCCTGAAACAAGCGTCTCAATCTTGGTTTGAGAGTTTCTTCCTAGAAATTCAAAGACATGTTTTTTATTGATCGTAATTGGACCATTCTCTTTTTATTCTTCGAGGTAAGGAGTTTACTACCTTCTTGTTGATATATGTTGATGATATAATGATTACAGGAAGTAGTGAGAACCATGTTCAAGAGACTAAAGATCTATTGAGCCAAAGATTCAAAATGAAGGACCTTGAAAACCTTCGATACTTTCTTGGAATAGAGGTGGATAATCAAGAAAATAAGCTTACTTTGACCCAACATAAATACACCCTGGATTTGTTAGAAAATGACAGAATGAAAGATTGCAAACCTCTTGCTACTCCTAGTATATTTAACCAGAAATTAAGTGCGCAAGATGGAGACTTGTACCATGATCTCACCAAATATTGGAGTTTAGTGGAAATGCTTCAGTATCTTACATTTACCATGCCCGATATCACATATTCAGTCAATCAAGTTTTTCAATTCATGCATGAGCCAAGGACAAGACACATGGATGCAGTAAAAAGGATACTGAGATACTTGAAGAGTACTGATGGAGATAGACTTTTGTACACCAAAAGCAGATCCATAAATACTGCTCATGACATCATTGCTTATTCAGATGCAGACTGGGTCGAAGATCCTGATGATCGAAAGTCAGTTTCAGGATATGGTGTTTTCATTGGTGCCAATCTTATTTCCTGCAGTAGTAGAAAATAGAAGGAAGTGACTAGATTTAGCACGAAAGCCCAATACAGGGCGATGGTTGCTGCTACGGTAGAAGTAACATGGACTAGACATTTGTTAACAGAGTTAAAAAAGTCGATTGCTAGTTGCTTTCTCTTTTGTGACAACCAAAGTGCTATTCAAATATCTCTTAATCTTATTCATCACAGCAAGACCAAGCACATTGAGATTGATCAACATTTTATCAGGCAGAAGATTGAGAAAAAAGAGATTGAGACTCATTATGTTAGAACAGAAGACCAAGTGGCTGATTTGTTCACTAAGGGTCTCACAAAGTGCCATTTTTTGTTCCTAAAAAGCAAGTTGTCCATGATCCAAAATCATGCACAACTTGAGGGAGACTAATTAGACAAGACAAATATAGTATACTTGTATTTGTAATTAAGTTTGGATCCGAATCCGAATCCAGATCTAAACTACTTTTGTGTAACATGTCCAACATATGTTGGACATACTTGTAAATACTTGTAACTTATTAGGGTTACTTGTAAAAGCCACATATTAGGTTTTGTTTTATATATTAAAAGGAAGAGGTCACGTTGCAGCCTCACTTTCTCTTTCCTCTCTACAGCTTCTTGATTATAGATTTTGGAGAAAACTAACAGTTAGTTGTTATTTCTTATAATCTTTTGTTAAACACTTAAATATTGGAACCATTTTAGTCATTTTGTTTGACTAGACAATGGCCAACCTAGTGCTCTTAGAACCAAGCTTGCATCAGAAAAAGTGATGAAAAAGAGAGGTTATATGTAATAGTCCAAAACTTGGGCAGCTTTAGGTAAATGACTTATACAACTAGGGTTGCATATTTATCAGTTGTCAGGAGTCATTTTCCCCCTTAAGTTGCAGGGAATTGTTAATTCCATGAACAGCCTGTTGGTATACCTAAACGACATGGATAAGTCTTTTCATAACTTCCATGGTGCCTCCTATCCATCAAATTCCTTTGAAGTTGTCAATATATTTTCTTTTATTCGGCATCCTAAGAAAAAGGAATTAAAAAACATCCAATTATCAGCCACAAAATATCTATATAATTTAGAAATTTCACAAGATGGATCAATATTACCTCCAAAAAATGGAGACTTTCATCATTACGATTGGTGATTTTCCCAATCATCTACTAAGGACAATCTCGTCCAAATTCCCTGTACTGATAAGCTTCCAAAAACTTGTGGGAAGACTGAGAAACGGCATGGAAGAATCTGGAGGTACAAAGATTAGGTAAGAGCAGCTAGTGCACGTCACCTTGTGTTGGGACGTTGCCCCAATGGTATAGTTGTATTACTGACCCCAGCTAGCCTTTCAAAAAAGGAAAAAAAAATAGTAACAAACAGAGAGGTTGGGAGAGACCATAGCATTGTGTGCCTTTTTTGGATTAGGCCAAGGGAAAACCCCCAATCACCAACTGCAGATTAGTAGGTCTCCAGTTGGTAAAACCCAGCTCCTGCTCACTGATGAATACACCCCACTTTGACTTTGCAGCAAGGGATGCCCCTAAGTTGTGAACCGTAGTTGTTTCATGTCAGGTGATAAATCAGTCACCCGTAGCCAACAAAGCCTAGCTCTTGTGCACTAGCAGAGAAGATCCAGTGATCGGGCGTCATCATTTGTAAAGTACTCAAGCCACACAAAACACAGAAAATGGCATTGTGTGTAGTGATTTTGTGTTTCATGTTTTACACAGAAAATCACTGCCCAAGTAGCAATTTTCTGTGTTTGTTTTACACAGAAAATCGTTATACACATCAGCAATTTTCTGTGTTTTGTGTGGCCCCGATCACCTAACCATGTCTCGTGCGCTAGGGGTTGCTTGAAAAGTTTTCCTGTCAAAATAGAGTTTCCCAGTGCTTTTGAATTGGGTGGGGGGTAGTATAAAACCATCATTAGATAAAAGGACTCCATAATAAACACCATGTGGTTAATCGGATCATTTTGAGCATATGATACTCAACAGAGCCCACATACCACTGGTAGCTAACTAATTACACAACGACCATACTGAAAAATAAGGCATGATTAATCCATTAACAGATACAATAAGATATTAACACAATCAAGTTTCAGGATATAACAACAATGGCATTGGAATTTGAACATTATTTATCATGAGAGAGCCACCGCCAAACACAACCAACACCACCAGACGGAAACCAAGATTGTAGTATGTGATACTAGAAAAATTGAGGCTTACAGTCTAACATACACACAGTAGAAAGCTCAAAGCAGTTGAAAAATGCTAAACGCATTGAAATGCTGCCATGTCGGATGGCTAATGGGTCAGCTTAAAATAGAGAACCAAAATAATTGCGACAACCAGAACAGCAATTATGGTGCCAATGATCCACTTGTTCCTGTCCATTCTCTTCAACATGGAAGTCAAGATTTTTCTGCTCTTGCCAATGTTGTCATCCACACCATGAAGCTGAAATTATGTAAAAACGAAAATCAGGAGCTTGAGGTACCTCAAAGAGAAGAAAAATGAATAAATAAATAACACTCAAAAACAGCTAGAGGTATTCAAAACAAGGAAATGGATAAGGATCACAAATGATCCCAGTCAATTGAGCAGCCACATATTTCCCATGTTATTTTTAACAAAGGGGAAATTAGTATATGTTGGATACTCCTTTTCAAAGTCAAGTTTGTTCTGTGAGATTGCTGTCCACAGAAGCTCTTTCTTTACTTTCCGGGTTCTGGGTTATAAAATTATGTTCTGCTTTTTGTGCAAGAAATCTGGATAAGAGCTCATCTCAGCATCCATGTTTGCCCTTTGTAGGTGCTAGTCCAATGTACAGTTTTGAACTTTTGAATGTTTATGTGACATGCATGACGGTTTTCTTTGGCATGCTAAGAATGTAAAGCGAGAAAATAAAACAAAAGAAAGCCGATTTATCAATCAAGACTGAATATTCAAAGCATGCATTGTTCAGTTCAATGATGAGCTTATTCACTGTCAAACATAAAAAGACGAACCATGAAGAGTGAAAACTGAATTTGGAGAATGTGATGATTGAAAATGTCAACAGTACATTGCTTTAGAAGTTACATGCAATGCCTTGAAAAGCATAGATAGTGATTCACAGAAAGCACTGAAACGGAGGATGTAAAGAGTGCACCTAATGACTTCCCAAGCATGGTTGGGGAAAATAAACAAAGCAAAAGTCGTGCTGTATGGGCACATTAGCAAAAAAGATGTCCAAAAAGGACTCTGGAGTATGATTTCATTTCTATGATCCAAAAACCTTGGTGAATTATGTATTAGGAAATGAAGATCTTGAGACAACAGAGTCCAGAGGAAGACGGGAAATGAAATTAGGATCACAACCATAAATAGATAGCACCAAAAAATCGCAAATGAACTAGGGCACATGATCATGATTACAGATTACCTTAGTTTTGAAACTTGAAAGTCATAGGAACCAGACAAGAAAATGCAATGATACCATTAAATACCAGTAAGATAAGAGGCTTAGTATGCATCACTCATCCATAGGGATGTCAATGAACCTGATTTTATCCGTATCTGACCGAATTAGATTCTGTTTAGATGTATTTGGTAAGCCAAAACAATATCTGATTATAACAGCATGCGGATATGGTTTTGATTTTTTGCTACTGAATCCGAGAAATATCCAAATTTGATGGATATTAAAATCTGTTTACATGTAAAAAAGTGGATCTGGTATGAGCTTGTCATCATCCGAATCCGGATCTGAATTCTAATCTGTTTAGCCAACATCTGATTAGTCAAATATGGCATTGGCCACATCCAATCAAAATCCAAACTGTTTACATCCCTACTAGTCCAGTTTTCAAGTCCAGTTATATGCAGTAAGAACAGCTTGAACAAAAAAGAATCCCATTTTTACCGTATTGTGAGCATGTAAAAGTGACTGGCGTTGTTGATGAAGGTCTTGAAGAATTGAAACACCAAGCTCCTCGGTCTCTAGTATTGTCCGTCTGCTTTCTTTGATACGCTCAGTAGACTGATTCAATCTCTCTGTCGCTGTAAGCAACCTACTTCTCTGATCACTTGACACCTGCGTCATCAATCCCAAAAGGAGAATAGGGGATTTTGAGTACTTCTGAACTGCTAACAATGTTGCAGTAGATCAATGCAAGCTATTGGAGAATGGGGAGTGGAAATGTGCAGAACTGCATCATCGCAAACATTAAAAAAATGATGAAATATTGAATCACTTCAAGTGAATCCATCCTGGGTCCAAATCTCTAAAGATAAGCGGCAAAACTTATGAATCAAAGAACATGCTCTACACAGTGCATTACCAAAAATGTATCTGCCATTCCAGACTCCAAAAGTTCATCTCTTGCAGCCTGAGCATTAGCTGATGTGATCTTCTTAACTTCGCCTTTCAGATTGCTCAAATCAGATTTGTATTCCCTTATCTTCTGAAGAAGCATAGCCTTCACATTTGGTTGTAAAGTTCTAGCTTCAAGGTCCATCTTGCGGATCTACAGATTCATCAAAAACATCAAAGATGCGATGCAAATATAGTTATAGCTACTAGACAGAGATGCCATAAAAATAAAATTTGATTCACACAGTACCAAGCCCTCTGCTTCATCCAGCCCAGTTCTTATTTCAGAAATCTTCTGCTTCTTTTGTTCTGAAAAAACAAATAATAGGATTTAGAGAATGGGCAAATATATTCCACCAAGGAGAAGAACAAAAATCTGACATTCCACATAGCGACAGAAGAATAAAGGCCATATTCAAAGAAGAACCAATGATTGGCATCGTTTATAGTCCCAACACAAAAGTCCTACTTAAATTTGATGAAAGTAAAAATGATATTCATTACTACATATTTCAAGAATTCTGCCAATCGATCCTTAGTTCACAAGTTCACTTAATAAGGACAGATTTATCCATGATTTGCTAGAAACATAAGCATACACTCACATGGCCATGGATATTGTTAAAAATTTAAATGTATATACATGTAAGGTTAGAACCTAACTAAATAGTAACTATTAGTGTCTAATTAGGTTCAGTTTTACTTTTTCTTTTTTAGCTACCTTGTAGCTAGAGAAACATTGGAGAGAGAGCCCAACGGTTCTATTGGAGCCGTTGGGATCTCTCCCAACGTACGTCTCTCTTGGGAGCTCCTTTTTGTTTGTATTTTGTGTATATAAATAGGGATGAAACCCCCTTTCGAATGTATCATTCTTGCATGGTCTTGATCAATAAAATATTATTTTTTTTCCTTGTGTTTGCCCCTTTAGTGGGTGTTTGTGTGTGAGCCCATTTTGTGGCTTGTGAATGTTCTTTCGTTGTTTTAGTGGAACTCTTTGAGTGTCCACCTTGTTGTTTTGGTAAATACATTCTTGGAGGATCTTGTTCTCTAAAATGTATCAAAGCTTGGAGATCAAGCTGATTTTTCGGTGCATTGAGAAGCATGCGGCTCAAGATTTTGAAGAGATAAAGTCTCTGCTCTCTTGGTGGTAGAGTGCTCGTGATATTTTGATTATCTCTTTTTTTTCCTCCTCTCTATCTTCTTTCTTTTAGCCCTTGTAAATATGGATGGCAATGATAATGTCACCCTAAAACCCATCAAACTCAATGATACAAACTTTGTAACGTGGGCTTCAATCATGAAGCACTTCATTGGAGGGAATGGGTTGTGGGCTATGTCACATGGGTGCGGGTGCGGGGATTCGGCACTTCCAAAAAACCCGAGCGCGGGGGTGCGACAGGGGCAAAAATGTAAATATATATATATATATATAGATATAGAAGGGGGTCGGGGGTTCCCCCAGCGCGGGTCGGGGTTCAGTTTTTTTGCTGGTGTATTTGTTTGAAGACTTGTTACCCACGTTCTGCTTGTTGTGTACTTTAGCTCAACGGGACAAAATTGATGAACCGAAAGGATTGGCAATCTGATCGACCTAGCCTGCTGTGTTCTGCTGACTGTCATGATTCAATCATGTCTGAAACTCCCTGGTCTTCACGAAAAAAATATAAGCGAAAGGTTTGACGTGGTTTGTTGGAGAGAGAGCCTTCACGAGGCCTACGACGCCACTGCCACGCCACTGCCTAGGGTTCTTCAAATTTCATTTTATATACAATTGCACACAGATGACAGCTAAAAGAAATTTATTGGATTTGACATGTGGAAAAGAGAGGTCTACACAAGGCTACGGCTAGAGCACCCATCTCGTCAGGAGAAAAGTGAATACTAATAGCCACCAAGGCTCTACTCTACCACCACCATTATCATTTATTATGGAGAGAGAAAATCCTTGACGAAAAAAGGATTTGGTTGGTTGAAGCATAAAGACTTCAAAAGGCTCTTGAATTTTGGTTTTAATTTTTGAGGAAGATGGATCATCATTTCCAAGTTAACAGTATGTTTTCCAACGCTGTGAATTAATTGTTTGGAGGCAGGAATAGCATGGGATGCCAACAAAGCTCGTTAGATGTTGTGGACACAAGTGCACCTTTATAAAACAAGAGCAGAGCAACAAGCAACTGTCCAGAATATATTTTTTTTAAATTCTGCAGCCCATTTCGTAGGGCAAATTTTTTTTTTTTTAAAAAAAATCCAAACAAAAATGAACCGAAATGACCCTGGGTGCTGTCAACGCACCCAGGATCGGGTTGACCGCACCCGGTGCCGCACCCGCGTCGAGTCGCGTCGACGCGGGTGCGGCACCCTGCTAGCCGAATCCCTGTGACATAGATGATAATTTGGTTCTAGCCTTGTCTAGGCCGGAAAGCCATGTCCATGCTTACAAAGCACCACATTATGGGAAAGCAAACAATGATAACTATGAAAAACAAGATAACGAGTTTGAGAAGAAAACTTTTATTTGTTATTATTGTCGTGAATCGAGACATGTCAAGACATATTGTCTTAAATTAAAGAGACCCTATGAGAAGAAGGTAGCGTCGGTTGCACAAGAGTCAAGTGAGCTCAAAGCTATACAAGAATCAAACATTGGAAGCTAAGTATGGAGGAAAATAGAATAAAAAAGAAGACATCTAAATAAGATGATAATTTGGTTCTAGCCTTGTCTAGGCCGGAAAGCCATGTCCATGCTTACAAAGCACCACATTATGGGAAACCAAACAATGATAACTATGAAAAACAAGATAACGAGTTTGAGAAGAAAAAATTTATATGTTATTATTGTCGTGAATCGGGACATGTGAAGACATATTGTCCTAAATTAAAGAGATCCTATGAGAAGAAGGTAGCATCGGTTGCACAAGAGTCAAGTGAGCTCAAAGCTATACAAGAATCAAACATTGGGAGCATGTCTTTGACTCAACTTGTATAAGCTATTTTGCGTATTATTAAATATATCAAAACTTCTATTTTTTGAAGACTTTTCTTATATGCTTCTTCCTCCTTAGATTTACTGGATTATACTTATAGTTTTTGTGTGTTTTTAGGTGACTCGATCTCATAGAGGTGCAGGAAGCAGCAAAAAGTTTCTCTCTTTAACCGAAGTAGAATATCGAACCATGGCTACAACTACTATGGAGGTGGCCTGGCTAAGGAGATTGGTGGCTGACATGGGTATTCCAAGTACAAGAGCATCATGATTGTGCTCTGAAAACAAAAGTTTTATCTACATTGCTAGCAACCGGACCTTCTAAGAATGAACCAAATACATTGAGATGGATTGTCACTATGTACAAGAAAAATATCTACATGGCACTATTGATCTTCCCTACGTTACTTCAGAAGATCAATTGACGAAATTATTTACCAAACCTCTCGCTGTTCCTAGATTCCACTTTCTCTTGGACAAACTTTCGGTTATTAAACCGTAAGTTTGAGGAGGAGTGTTAAAAATGTAAATGTATATACATGTGAATGTATATACAATGTATGCATACATATACATATTTGTGTATATACATGTATATATTAGGTTAGAAGCTAACTAAATAGTAACTAAGCATTAGTGTCTAGCTAGGTTAGTTCATTTTTTATTTATTTTTACTTTTCTTTACCTTTTCAGCTACCTTGTAGCTAGAGAAACATTGGAGAGAGAGCCCAATAGCTCTATTGGAGCAGTTGGGACCTCTCCCAACGTCTCTTTTAGGAGCTCCTTTTTATGTGTATTTTGCGCATATAAATAGGGGTCAAACCCCCTCTCAAATGTATCATTCTTGCATGGTCTTGATCAATAAAATATTATTTTTTCCTTGTGTTTTTCCCTTTAGTGAGTGTTTGTATGTGAGCCCATTTTGTAGCTTATGAATGTTCTTTTGGTGTCTTAGTGGAACTCTGAGTGTCTACCTTGTTGTTTTGGTGAATACATTCTTGGAGGATCTTGTTTTCTTATAGATATAACAAACAAAGGATATAGACTCATCAATTCTATAAAACAGTAGGACACGAGGACAAGTGTTTGTAAGCACATGCACATATGTAACATATCACCATTGGCAATGAATGAAGAGGCATGATGTCTGATATCCACTCGGATGTTGAGTTGTATTGACATAGACACGCAGGATAAGCGAAGTGCCTATGTGATAGAGCTTAAATAGTGGAAAAGACATGACAAACATAAACAAGCACAGCGAAAAAGAAAAGACCACCAAATAACACAAGGTAGCCTCCTGGAACTCATGAAACTAAAATGTAGTGGATAGCTTGCAAGAACAGAAATAATAAAGTCTTCATTAAAGAACACATTGAGAGAAATATGCCTAAAGCTCCATAAAAAATCAAAGAAAGCAACTTAGCACCCAAATTAGTTAAGAGTACACCATACAAGAGATGCATTGGCCTCAAACCATACACAGTACATCAAAGTGGTGTTCCAAAAGACGGACACGCCAACCACTGATTTAAAGATGGTCAAAACAAAAGGACAATTTTCAACCCTGTCACTGAGAGACGATTTAGCTCATAGAACTGCTACCTAAAGCTATGAAGATCCAAGCAGCTTCCAATCCCTATCAAAACTAGCAAAAAAATTATGAAATCATATAATGTCCATTTACCAATTAACTCATTTGAGCTTCTCCAAAAAGAGTACATAATGGCTCCAAAAAGCCCAACATTATGCAGACATATGCAATGTTCAATACTAAAAAAATAGTGTAACTTAATTGGTTGGAAATATAAAAAAGGGAAAGAATTAATGAGAGCAACACGGTTGACAAATTTTGTGAATGAATGAACTAAGGCCAGGTCGTGGCTAAGTCAAGATGAAAGAACGTGAAGCATCACCTGGGTACGGATAGGCACATGCACAGGAGACATGAATATACAGGCATCGTGAGCATAAAGAAATTAACAAACACAAAATATTGACAAAAAAAGAAACCAATCTCCTACTGAAATATCATTACATAATATACACAGCTTTAGGGTGGACTCAAATAATTTATGGCCCCTGAATCATTAAAATATTGAAGCTACAAATTCACAGTTTATGTTAACATCTTCAATAGACTTACACTCTTGTGCATAATCTTGCAATTTGGAGAAAAAAAAGGACACTAAATTATTTAAAATGTTCATCAACAGTATGGATTTTTCATAAAGTCATACATTTGAAGCCTAAATGCTCATATCAAGGGAAAAAAATGGAAACCAAGCACCTGGCCATTGAAAATATCAAACTTAAAAATATGCCTGAATCACTAAATAAACCAAATTCAAGAATATACATGGCCATAATATAATAAATAAATAAACAAACTCAAGCGACAAAATTCATATAACCAACACCTACAAAAGACATGCCCATGACAGTAGCTTTATTTTCCCTCGAGATACTTAAACAATTCATCCAAAACAGAGAAGGAAATGCAACATAGGTGACACCCACCTCCATCAAGGACACCAGCAGAAGTGCACTTCTTAGAGAGATTTGCAGACAACTCACAGTATTGACGTTCATATCCTTCAAATATCTGATTCATTGTGTTTTATAGTCTTAATCCTTGATGCCCTAGATGACCAATCAACAGGCACCAGAAAATCAATTAAATTAAATAAGATGATATGCCGTCAAAGTTTTAAGGAAACAGGACACATCTATTTAAGGAAAAGGATATCTATTTGCTATCAATACCAGTACTTGCAGATAACTTGAAAATTGTCAGAAAAAGAATTAAATGAATTTGCTTCTCTGTTATATTCGAGCTTACAGATTGACTGAAGGTCTGGAATCTGGATAATTATACAAAAGCAGGATGCTTCAGATTTTCATTTTTCAGCAAATGAAAGAAGTGAAAAGGAGAACTGAAAAATGTACATTATAGAGAAACACCATTTCCTTTTCATTATATTGCATTCATGCCATTGAAGCAAGGAAAATAGCATTCTTGCCAATGTAAGATAAAGAATGCAACAAAATTTGCATTTAAAACAATAAGACATAAAATTATAAATTTAAAAAGTACCTTGAAAGCATTTCCATTAAATGCAATACTATGTGAAAAACATACCACTTAGCAGACATAACAGTACACCATAATATAATGTTTCCACTGTCATCATTAATATCCCCAAAGACAAGTTCATGCTCTGTGATACCTAATAGAATGATAGTCATGCGTATCTCCAGTATTTGGATTTATGGAGCTTTTTAACACAATCAATTTGCAGAAAGTAAAAATCTTGATCAATTCATTTTCAAAATATCAAGATTTTATCCCAACCTTAAGTTTCTCTCATATTCATTCCTTACTTTGTATAATACTTATCTTGTAAATGTACTAAGATTCTCACATCATTTTGCCCCAAAAATATGTTTGTCATTGAGATTTATGCCACCAAGAAAAAAGAGAGAGATTTGTAACTAATAAGAGTATAGAATCAGGAAATACCCATTATTGCTCGACAAAAATAAAAGAGTTACTTCACATAGATACAATATAAATGCATGCAAGTGGCTCAATCAGCTACAACAGAGTATGCTAAGCATAAATAGCATATTACAAGACCCAAAGAGTATATGAGGCCTCACCTTTGTGTGAACCTATGAAGGTTGCCAACAACATGACCGCACAAGATCCTGAAAGAAAATAAATTACTAACCAGAATGCCCATTTATTTTTGGCCAAATAGCAAACAAAGAAGTTCAACTCAATAGCAACAAGCACTTCCTCATTCTGATTCACATGAATAGCGTATAATTTTTAAGGCTCTGCTCAGTATGTGAATCGAATAACTCAAGTTGCTCAATTAATCTCTTATTATCAATTCCTCATAAAAACACATGAACATTTTGCAGCTAACAAATGTATAGTACCGACATCACAATGTAACACGGGACACCCCTTTCACTTACAAAATTACATGTCCAATGACAAACTATATAAAATATCAACACAACCAACACACGATTGTATCTAAATAGGTGTAGGAAATAACACTGTCAAAAGCACAGTTCCTTGAAACTATTTATTCCAAAATCAAAATTAATCAACAAATACTAGAATTATCAACCAACTAAAATCAATGCATCAAATTTTTTCATATATCTTGCCAGGGCTGATCCACTTCAATCGCAATTAAATGCCTAACGGAACAAATTGCATGAAATAAACACTGCTGTGGTCTATGCAGCAGAATCTCGACAATGCAACTCAAAGTTATCATTTTCATGCATAATTGCAAACGATGATTGAAACATTGTGGTTGAAGTGATGTAAATTCGTGGTGAACGAAAAAATGGCGCTTCCGATTACCAAATCAGCAAGCATCGTGATCCCCAAAACTGAAGAATCGTAGTTACTATGAGATGAACCAACAAACAGGAACCCGCCCAAATTTCAAAGCCATAACACCAACGAATCAAACAACCAACTAATCTCCTGGATCATATCAAGAACTAGAGAAAGCCATTCTGTGTCCATCTTCTGAACACAAAACACGGGAAAAAATCACTAGAAATATCAGAACCAACCAATCATCCATCCGAGAGAACATCGATAAAAGATCGAAACCGACGATCACCAACAATTCCAAATAAGGGGGAAAACAAGAAAGAAACACAAACCACGTGGAATCCAACAGAATCAACGCTCAAATACATTCTTCAAAGAAGAATTGGATCCCTAAGAACGCAAAAGAAAATAAAGAAGGAATTTCGACCCCTTCATGAAATACGGCACCAAAAAGGAAGGGGAAAGACGCACCCCACAATCTGAAATGGAAAGCACGAAGAATTACATCTGATGGGGAGGCCGCCGGAGAGCAGCGGCGAGGTGCCGGCAGGATTTTGAAGGCGAGGGCGGATTCCGGCAGAAGAATAATACCGAGAGAAGGGGAGATAATGGCTCTATGAAAGGGCCGGAACGGCTTGAGACGGATGATTGTGAGACTGACAGACCGAGACGAATCATCGGGTGGCGATTGATACGAGGAAGGATCGGATCTGGTTTGGTACTTCGACTCGGAGTTCCCCAAATACAGGATCTGAAATACCAAATAAAGCAAGAAAAATCACGAAATTCTAGGAAAAAGAAAGTCACGGTTCCTGAATATCACCCATCTAGGCAACACTAAGCCCGGCCTAATCGGATTTGGAGTCGGATGAGACCAGTTCAAACTGAATTCGGATACCAACTGGTCCTCCGCTTGATTGGTAGGAGCTGTCAGTGGACGTCTCCGTGTGGTGGGATGTTGCACGTTCAAAACCCAATGGTAGGATAATAACTGGTATGGGTCTGCCTAACCCCAGCTCGCCTTTCTAAAAAACAAAATAAAAAAAATAAAATTGAATTCGGAGACTTAAAATCCCACATTTACATGTATTCGGATTCGGATCTTAATTGAACTTTTAAGGGGTATTTGTTTCAACCTCTATCATGAAAGAAGCCTCTTTCTTATTTTAGTTTTTTAGGAGGCATTTGTTTCAACCTCTTTCTTGTAAAACCTGCCTTCTTTCATAAGAAACATATCTCTTTCTCACATGGGATAAAACCAACATCCTCATGAGAAAGTTCTATTTTTCAAAAGTGCTTCTGTCTTTTTTTCCTATAAAAACGGTATCACACTTTTCCTCATGAAAACTTTTTTTTTTTCAAAAGTGCCTCTTTCATGGGAAAGTGTCTCTGTGAGTGAGTGTGTAATAGGGATGCAAATGAGTCGGATTCAGATGGAGGTTTTACCGAATCTTATTCTGATCTGAATCTCCATGTATTTAGCTGTTCCCGATCCTAACAGTTTATGGCAAATGACCCTTTTCAAGCAAGTTTTGGAAGTGCCAAAAATCACACTCTGAAGTTCTTGGAAAGTAAGCTTGTCAGGTGGTTCAAATTCAAAACAACTATGAGATGATCCATACCCAAAAATTAAAATATAGTTATTAATTAATTTCGATCAGGCAAGTGGACGGAAAAAGTTTGGAAATTTAGATTTTACCCTTATTCTACAAAATAACAGATTTTCCCTTATTATTGAAACCACTTTCGTAACTTTCTTTTTTTTCGTTCCATTTTACCTGCACCCATGAGTCCATGACCCATCTCACTTTATATTTGTTTCTGATATTTTTATAGAAAAAGATGTCTGGATCAGGAATTTCAAGAAATAAGGTGAGTGCATTGGAATTATGACTAAAAGCCAAGTGTATAGAAATTAGAAATCAGTGTTTGGAATACTAGGAAAGCTCTGTCTCTCTCTCTCTCTCTGTGAACCGACTTCTGACCTCCAGTAGAGGTATGTTTGTTGGTAAGAACAGTTTGATTGATTGGTGTTTTCGTTTCTTTTATGCAATTATTTTGTGTTGGTTCATTGGTTCCTTCGTGTTTTGTGTGAGAAAATGGTGGGGGTCTTGATACTTGATTATTCCTCTTTTGATCGTAAACCTCAATCATAGATTCATACCCCTTTATCAGATCTTTATGTTAACCTTATGTTTAATCCACTCATATAATCTCGCCATGTTTGGTTATTGTTCCTTCTAGTTTTGTGGTGGAACTCGGTTATACATACCATGTGTTTGACTAAATGCCTTATAGATGTATTTTAATTGATCTCTTTACTTTTTCGTATTATTTTCATTTTTGAGTGCCTCTGAGTTCTTACGTACGTGCACCAAACCTATGCAGTGGCTATGCATTCTAACAGCCAGTTTGATTTTGTGTTATTATCCAGATCTTTTATATAGCAGAACTTTTTGGGTTTTTTGAAAAATCTAGTGTAGAAGTTCATAACTATGTGTGTAGTCTGTGTATGTATGTGCACAGAAACCAGAAACAGGAAATAAACACAAGATTTATTGAGGTTCAGCACCAATTTAGTGCCTACGTCCTCCACTCCCACATACACCCTTTTTCTATTATTTTCCAGGATAATTGTTACAGAGAAGAGAGGAGAATTTATAGAGAGATTAGAGAGATTTGTTTCCTATTACAATTATAGAAATATAATAACTCTGATCACAAAAACTTTCCCAGCTGTTGCCTTCCTTATTTGAAGATATGGTCCAGATAGGCAACGATATGGACCATTATCTATTTCAACACCCGCCCTCAAGTTGGTAAGTAGACATCTACCATACCCAACTTGGCAATCGATTCTTCAAAGAACTTGGCTGACACTGCCTTTGTTAACATGTCTGCCAACTGTTGTTCTGATCTCACAAATGGAAACGATATGATCTTTTCTTCCAGATTTTGTTTGATAAAATGTCTATCAATCTCTATGTGCTTGGTCCTGTCATGTTGTATTGGGTTGTGGGCTATCTCAATTGCTGACTTGTTATCACAATGCAGCTGCATTTCTTCTTTTGGCCCATATTTCAATTCATTCATAAGTTTTCTCAACCACAACAACTCATATAGGCCTTTGGACATCCCTCTGAACTCTGCTTCTGCACTTGACAACGCAATAACATTTTGCTTCTTACTCCTCCATGTGACCAGATTTCCTCCCACAAAGGTGAAGTATCCTGACATTGATTTCCGATCTATTCTGTCTCCAGCCCAATCCGCATCCGTGTATCCCCAGACTTCTAAATGTCCATTTTTTCTAAATTGAATGCCTTTTCCTGGAGTTTTCTTTAGATACCTCAAAACTCTCATCACAACATCCATGTGTTGTTTTCTCGGGTCATGCATAAACTGACTCACCATGCTCACAGCATATGCAATATCGGGTCTAGTATGTGATAGGTAAATGAGTTTACCTACTAATTTCTGATAAGCTTCTCGATCCACCTTCGAATCTTCTGGGTTGTCTTCAAACTTCAAGTTCGGAATAATGGGTGTATCAGCTGGCTTACAATCTAGCATCCCTACCTCTGCGAGTAAGTCAAGTGTATATTTTCTCTGTGATAGGGATATACCTTCTTTTGAACGCAGTACCTCTATTCCCAAGAAGTACTTTAGACCGCCTAGATCCTTCATTTCAAATTCCTGCGATAGCCTCTGCTCTAGCCACTTGATTTCCATATTATCGTCCCCTGTAATTATCATGTCATCAACATAGATAATTAAGATGGTTACCTTGCCTTGACGATGCTTGAAGAACAGAGTATGATCAGAATCACTCTGATTGTAGTTATAGCTCTTCATGGCCTTACAGAATCGCCCGAACCATGCTCGGGGGGACTGTTTTAAGCCATATAGACTGCGCTCCAACTTGCACACCAGTTTCTTATTTTGTTGGTGGGAATACCCTGGCGGTAGGTCCATATAGATTTCCTCTTCTAAATCACCATGCAAAAATGCATTCTTCACATCAAACTGGTGTAAGGGCCAGTCAAAGTTTGCTGCAAGAGATAATAAGACTCGAACTGTGTTAAGCTTTGCAACTGGAGAAAAAGTTTCCTGGAAATCTATACCATATGTCTGAGTGTACCCTTTTGCGACCAACCTTGCCTTATATCGCTCAACTCTACCTGTGGCATCATATTTCACAGAAAACACCCATTTGCAGCCGACTGTTTTCTTCCCATTTGGTAGTTCTACCAAATTCCAAGTTTTAGTGATTTCTAGGGCTTTCATCTCAGTTTCCATGGCCTCAACCCATTTGGGATCCTGCAATGCTTCCCCCACAGTGTTTGGTACTGGATTTTTCGATAATTCTTTAGTGAAAGTTTGGACTAAGTTAGACAATCCTTTAGTGCTGGTATAGTTAGATATCGCATACCCTTCTTCGCTATACCGCTTAGGTCGTACATTTCGGTTAGTTCTTATGGGATACCTTCTTTCAGAGATGAGAGAACTTACCTCAGGAGCATCATCGGGAGGACTCAAGCGTGGCATTTCTTCTGGATCCTCGTGTGACTGTATCACCCCTGCTCCTGGTCTTTCTTCTCCATCTACCAGTGTACAGTCTGTATCCCCTGGTGCACGGTCTGTGTCCTCTGGTATGCGGACTGTGTAATCTTTTGTCTGGTTCGTATCGTCAGACGCATTTTCTGGTGAATGGCCAATCTCCTCTGGTATATGGACTGTATTGGTGTTCTCCTGATTATCCCACCATACTTGGTGATTTGGTTCCTCTTGTATTGATACAGGGGTTGGTTGGTTTGTGAAACAAGATTCACTCTCCAAGAACGTAACATCCATTGTCACATAGGTTTTTTTGGTTTCTAGATCAAAGCATTTATATCCTTTCTGATTGTTTCCATATCCAATGAACATGCATTTAATTGCACATGGTTCTAACTTTGTTCTTTTTTCTCTTGAAACATGCACATATGCTACACAGCCAAAAATTCTAGGTGCCAAGGTCAAGATTGAAGGAATTTCTACAAACGAAGCCAGTTTTTGCAATGGGGTAAGAAAATTTAGGGTTCTTGAGGGCATTCTATTCATGAGGTATACCGCAGTAGATATAGCGTGATTCCAAAAATTTTGAGGCACATTATTTTCAAACAATAGTGACCTAGCAATTTCTAAAATATGCCTATTTTTCCTTTCTGCCACTCCATTTTGTTGAGGGGTACCAACACAGGATGTCTCATGTACAATTCCATTGTCTCTCAAAAATTTTCTCAAGAAATTATTCACATACTCCCTCCCATTATCACTTCTAAGAATCTTAATCTTTTTCCAAATTGTTTTTGGACCAGATTCAAAAAATCTAGGAAACATGTGGCAACTTCATCCTTAGTTCTTAAGAGATACAACCAGGTCATTCGGGTACTATCATCAGTAAATAAAACAAACCATCTTTCTCCATTAATAGAGGTAACTGGGGCTGGACCCCACACATCAGAGTGTACTAAATCACCAAATTCCAAATTTTTAAAACAGGTACTAGGATACGTGTTTCTATGACTCTTACTTTTAATACAAGTTTCACATGAAATTTCAGAATTTGATAAATTACCCCATAATGACGGAAACATCTTCCGCATATAACCCACAGAAGGGTGCCCTAACCTCTTATGCCATAACAAAATATTATTCGTCTGAACACTCTGTCCAGTTAAACATGCAGAACCAACACTCAAATCTTCAAGGTGATACAGTCCATTGTGCTTAATACCACGCCCAAGTATCTCCTTCGTTAGAATGTCCTGAAAAATGCAAAAATTTGGGTACATTAGAACAACACAGTTTAAGTCTTCAGTTATTCTTCCCACTGATATGAGCCTTGTGGTCAGCGAAGGAACTAGTAATGTTTCTTTTAGACATAGAGATGGAGTAGCAATAACTTTTCCTGACCCTATAACTGGTGATTTAATCCCATTTGCACTCACAATTTCTTTCCTGTTTGATTCATGGATTTTTTCTAAATCAGAATCTAAATAGGTCATGTGATCAGTTGCTCCCGAGTCTATTACCCATTTTCCTAGATTATGTGCAATAAAAGCATTACCTTTCTCAGAAAAAACCTTTGTACCTTCAACGAAATTGGCTAGTGTGAGAGATGCCTGTCCTGTGTTGTCTCTGTGGCCTGGGTTATTATCTGTACGGTCTGTGCTCATCGTCTGATGAGCATGTCCCTTCTTACTTGCTCCCTTTCTCTCCTTCAACTCATGCCACCAGTCCGGGTACCCATGCAGTTGAAAACATGTCTCTCTAGTGTGCTTTGGGTTGTGGCAGTGGGTGCATCCTCCTCCTTCGACCCTTTTCCCTGGTTTGTTCCAGTTTTAAGAGAAAGTGATACCTCAGATGCGCGGGCTGTGTGACTACTCACACGGTCCGTGTTCCAGCCCGCGCGGTCCGTGCCCTTCACCGCCATAACAACCGGGTTGGGGTCACTGTTGCTGCACATCACCTTTTGCCTCATCTCCTCCCGTCTAACTCTGGCATACGCTTGCTCGATAGTTGGAAGAGGCACTGTCTGGATTATATCGGCTCGAGTGCTATCCAAACGATCATCCAGTCCAGCAAGAAACTTGTATACACGATCTTGTTGGACCCATAGGTTGTGCCTCTCAATATCCATCGTGCATGTCATGGGGTTTGGCCTCCTGAAGTCGATTTCCTTCCACAACCCCTGTAACTCATTATAGTATTTCTCCAATGACCCCCCCTTTTGATGCACCATATGAACCTTTTGTTGAAGATCATAAATTTGAGAGGCATCACATCCATCAAAAAAGGTTGTAGCTAAAGCATCCCATACCTCTTTTGACGTGGAATACCGATGGAAATTACCAATCAGAACTGGGTCCAAGGAATTTAGAATCAAACCTTTCACCATTGAGTCATGCATATTCCACTGCTCATAGCCCACATCGCCTACTGGGGGTGTTGGTTTTTCGCCCTTCACATATCCCAACTTGCCCTTGCCGGCCAGATGTGTCTCCATCATGGACAGCCATAGTCCATAGTTGTTTCCATCGAGTTTGACGATGGTCGAGTTAAACGGAACTTCGACCGGCACGGCCGTCGCCTTCTGTGTGGAGAGAAGTTCCTTCAATGCTTGAAGCAAGGTCATGTCAGTGCTGGGGTCTGGGCTCTTCCCTTCACTCATCTTCGTACTAGAGTCCTCCATCTCAGATCACCAACGTCAAATCTACGCCTGGTGCTCTGATACCATGTAGAAGTTCATAACTATGTGTGTAGTCTGTGTATGTATGTGCACAGAAACCAGAAACAGGAAATAAACACAAGATTTATTGAGGTTCAACACCAATTTAGTGCCTACGTCCTCCACTCCCACATACACCCTTTTTCTATTATTTTCCAGGATAATTGTTACAGAGAAGAGAGGAGAATTTATAGAGAGATTAGAGAGATTTGTTTCCTATTACAATTATAGAAATATAATAACTCTGATCACAAAAACTTTCCCAGCTGTTGCCTTCCTTATTTGAAGATATGGTCCAGATAGGCAACGATATGGACCATTATCTATTTCAACATCTAGTCATGGGATTTTTCTTTTTTAGCATGGTAACTGTAGTTTGGGGTGTGTTCGTTTGCACCCACTTATCTCATATATGTGATCAGTTGGTATATTGCGCCCTGCGCCTTGTCCCATTTCACCGGGTGAGCCCGTGCTTCCAAATATCCCCTTGGAGTCATTCCATTTGTAAGAAGTAGGCTCATGGAAGAATGAGACTTCATGCTTGCGAATTCTAGCATCTCTTCACTTGGATGTGGAATGACATTGTTTTCCTGTTTCTTGCTTTGTTCAGATTTTAGTGGTTGTAGTTGAGGCTTGCTACTAAGGGATGGGCAAAGCAAAGGGTGGTTCCATATTCATCAGGCTTGTCTCTGCAGCAGGCACTGGGTTCTTCTACGTCAAGCGGAAGAATCCACGAAGGATCACTGAGAAGCTTGAATTCAGAAAATATGACCCCCGGGTAAACAAGCATGTTCTCTTTACAGAGGCAAAGATGAAGTGAGAACTGATCATGCCTTACGTAAACCTCTTTTCTCTCTTTGATACAATGTTGTAGGTGATTCAATTCTGAATTTTCACCCTTCTTTAATTCTGCAAAGAGCTTCGCTGTTTTATGCTCTCTAGAAATCAGAACTAAAGCACAGTTACTTCCTTCTCCCAGTTTAGCAGTGGTTGTTCCTTGATAATGAATGGATTGCCAAAACTATGTTATTGCTGTGATGGTATTTGTCTAGCACCATGAAAATGCTATATCATGTGAATGCAGTCAGTCATTTAGAACATTAACAAGAATCATGAGTCCCTTAGTGTACTGCAGCCTATCAATGCATTCATCAAGCATGCTAACATTATAAAAAACTTTAAACACTAACTTGCTGGTCATTCCTTGGCTGTTGGTGCTTGAATCCACTCTGTTTCACCTTACTAGTAAGAGCTAGCCTATTGGTAGGAGAGAGGTACCCTTGTGATATCTTGTTTATCATTAAGGCCCCATTTAATTGTAAGAAAAACTTTTGGGAAAGAAGAGAGTTCTCCTAAAATAGGTGGGACCCATGCATTTCACCAAGTGCAAACCAGACATGGGGAATGTTTCCCCTTAAAAAACTTATCTTTTTGGATAAGTTTTATCCATTCTTTTAGGAGAAAAAAGCCTGAGTCATCATCAGTCTTTTTATCTGGATAAAGTCTATCCAACTTTTTATCCTACATTCAGAACGTGGCCTAAAGAAAAAGCAGGAGGCATGCCAAGCTGGAAACATGGGAACCAATACTTTTGTTGGACTTAGCTTTTAATACAGTTAATAATGGTATGTGGGAAAAAGCTAAATGTATGTATTGATAAGCATTGTGTTTGTTCAAAAGTTGCAACTAAGGTGATCAGTTTGTGCAAAGTCTAGTCATAAGACTCATAACTCACAACCACAATTAGTGCATGTTCCAATTCATCACAGGATCCTACTAGGCTCTCATTAAATGCACAGGAATCTGCAATTCCATATAAACTTGAATTTTTGCCTGATTCCCCACTAAATTGTATATCCCTAGAGACAATTCCTGGCGATGAATGCTGGAATGTTACATGGAGCTGCCACGTTGTCTTTTTTGGAACAGGAACACCTACAAAGTGTATAGGGTTTGGCAATACATATTGCTCAGTGGAAGAAAAGTGAACATAAAATTTTTCCAGAGCACTCAATGTTATAAAGTAAATTGATTGATAGGACCTTCATTGAACTAATTGCAATACTTATCGCCCAAAATCACTATATGTTAATCGCAGATTAAAAGAACCGGCAATGACCAACCACTGTCTAGATCACGGTCCTTGCTTGGGCATGTACCTCTGGCCGTGAAAAGATCAGATGCATTATGATTGCACAGATATTTGTGCATTAAGCACCTGATCACCATCCATCTTGGGGACAGGGCTGTCAGTTGTGGGGCCCAAGGCCTGATGGAGGGCAATCAGGTGCTTAATGCACAAATTTGGTACCATGTGATTGCACACTCCCTCTGGCCTGACCTCATATCATCTTTCCTGCCAATTCTTCATGAACTTCAATTTAAGGGGCTTATCACCAGCTCCCTCAATGGCTTCTGATCTTCATCTATCTCAGTATGGACTCAAGCAAGTGAAAGATCCCTAGCCTTGCAACTCTGAGGTGTGTGTTTTAGTCTCTTGGATCTCAGATCTCAAAGAGAAACTCGGATCTGATCTATCATCTGATGGGGGGAGATTATCATATTTGAGGTAAGAGGCATTTAAATGGTCAATGGAAAGGAGCTATGGTTTATGGAGAAACGCCCAGTTGCAAAATCATTATCCTACCAACGGGGGCTCTGCTTGTCTGGTAGGAGCAGCTAGTGTTAGTCACCTTGTGTTGGGACGTTGCAGGTTCAAAACCCAATGGTATAGTTGTACAACTGGTAGGGATCTGCCTAACCCCATCTTGCCTTTAAAAAAAAATCATTATCCTCAAATGTCCACACCTTCAAGAACAGTGTTTTTTATATGAAAAGAAATGCTGTCACAAATGATTTTTTTTATTGACAGCCAATGAAAATGTTGGGGATTTCGAAAACAATTCCCTTTTCCTTAGCCCCAAGGTGGGTTGGCATAGTGGGGTGAGGCCTTGTCAGACAGACGGTCCATCAAGGTTCAATTCTCATGGGTGTCACCCTTCTGCGCAAGTCAATGCATAGCATAGACCCTGTGGCCCATATGCAAATGTCACACACAAATGTGCGGTCTGAGTTATTCTGCTGATTTGGGGGTTTCCAAAACCTGGTTGACTGTTTAATTTTGGCGTTTCTGAAATAAAAAGCAAAGAGCAAACTGGAAACTATCCCTGGTGTGCAGGGGGCAGAGTACTGTAGACACTGAAACAGGGCCACGGTCAACGTGGCACCTCTCGGACTGTAACGGGACATCCAAACAGTAACGGTGGTTCTACCCATTATTTGAAAAAAAGAAGAAAAACACACACTGAGAACTTGTGAAGAATTATATGAAAACACAATCTAGAACAAAATGAGCCGGGAGCATTCTAATTTGCAGAATTCCTGCAGAGACCAAGTTTCACATTGTATACTAAAACAGTGAGAACTGAAATACCAGAACTAGAAATATGGGCATTTCCAACGCTTCTTTTGCAAATCCAACCATGTGGATGTGCTTGGGATGGTGAATTTGCTAGGAATCAACCATTGGATCTTGTATTTCCAATGAAAAAAATACATTTTTCGAATGCTTGAATATTTATGAAGATTGTGAGACATTAATTTTAAAGCCTTAAAAAAATATCGTTTATGCATCAAAATTGGATGATTCAGGAGAGGGTTCTTATAAAACCAAGCATGTAGATCACATCCGTAGCCTTAGATTCAAGAGAAAATAACAAAAAATCCATGAAAAACACGGTTCACACATTAGTTCTCATATTTCCAGTTCTCATATTCTAGTGACTCCTAAAACCACTACTTGAGTTTAAATGGCAGGCCAACAAATGAAAATGAAAGTGGCTCAGACATAAAATGCTAAAAAAGAAAAGGAACAAGGTGGACAATCATGACGCTTGTGTGAAGCTTGCAACACCCCCTCAATAAAACGACAAATGCCTCCAAATAAGGTACATTTGATGCACCAGACCCGTAATCCACAACACCTTGTCCTGGAGGGGGGTGCAACTCTTCTGTCCCGAAAGTGGGGATGCAAGGAAAACAGAAGGGGATGCAACAGTCCTGACTCATTTGTCCTCTTCCACCATGGGGTGTCCCTTGGTTCAAACACTCCCTCAAAGTCCCAAGTATAGCTTTATAGATTTTGTTATAGCCTTATATTGAGTTAGATAAAAAAAAAATTGATATTAGAGTTAGTTCAACTTGCTATTGCTAAATTTCCAAAATGTAGAGTGCAACAAGCATACAACTTCTACAACCCAGAGTAGTGAAAGCCATACCAACTTGCTCTCAAGAAACTAGCACGTTATCTAGTGTAGCTTTTCCAGAATCAGCACGCCTTGATTGAGGAATACTTCTGCTATCATTTGATTTTTTCTGTTGTGAGGACCTTCCGAGCTTCAAGGACCTTAACTTTAAGGATCTCAGAGACTCCCTAAGTGGTGTGTCATCTTCATCTGCTTCATCCTGATCTGAAGCACTAATGGAGTCATTGTCATCTTCCTCACCTGAGTTTTGCTCATCAAAAAGCTTTCTTCCTTGTAAGTTTTTTGCTTTTCGTGGACGCCCTCGGCGCCGTTGGACCTGCGCTTCCTCACCTCAAATCAACCAAATGAAACATCACCACTACTCTTGCTACTACGGAAAGAAATTAGAGGAAAGACACTGTCAAGGAGTTTTGCAAAATCAACATACACACACACACAACCTTATCGCAATGTTCATTAGAAGAAAAAAAATCATTGCATGGCAATGCATTTTTCGTGATATTTGTAGGCAACATTTAGAAAGTATATCAAGGAGAAAGCTCAAACAAACGGAGCAGCTAACACAGGCCAAAAAACAAGGATAATTGAACCAATTTGAATACATAAACAATTTGTCTCACAGAAAATGAAAATGTACTGAGCAGGTAACAGGATCCAGTGGTTCCTCAAAAAGTATGGACTGATGAGATACAATGACATGGAGAAAATATTTTGCACTGATAGAACAAGAAGCACTTCTTATTTCAAGGAGTGTAGATTCACATCCCCTTTCATGTTCGTGAGCATTTCTTTGTAAATGTCTGATAACTAGGGTAGTTTTTTGCAGCATATACGGTTTCAAATTTTTAAGACTAACATGGGAATGGGGTAGGGCATCATTTTTGAAGTTTGGGGTTGGCAGAGGACTTTAGGTGATAGGCTAATTTAACAATAGAGCAGATGGTGGCATTTCTGGATCCCAAGGGCAGAAATGTTTGACAGTTTGGTGATCTTCATCCCACTTAAGATGTAATGGAATTACAGAAGTCAGACATGGGGAGGAATTCAAGAAAATGTGCCGTGGTGTATGTTGTTTGCTGATGATATTGTTTTAGTTGATGAGTCTAGAGCTGGGGTTAATGCTAAGTTAGAATTATGGAGTCAGACATTGGAAGCAAGAGGTTTTAAGTTGAATAAGAGTAAGACAAAATATATAGAATGTCGGTTTAGTAAGCAACGAAGTAGTAATGGGAGTGTAGTGAAGCTTGGTGAGCAAGAAATACCGGTGGATGATTGTTTCAAATATTTGGGATCTATCATTCAAAAGTATGGAGAAATTGATGGAGAAGTAAATCATAGGATAAAGGTTGGGTGGATGAAATAGAAAAGTGCAATTGGAGTGTTGTGCGATCGTAAAATGTCATTGCGGTTGAAGGGAAAGTTTTATAGGACGACTATTAGGCCCGCTTTACTATATGGTACGGAATGTTGGGCTGCCAAGAGACATCATATTCAAAAAATGAGTGTAGCTGAGATGCATATGCTGAAATGGATGTTTAGAAATACAATAAAAGATAAGATTCGGAACAAGGAGATACATAAGAAGGTAGACGTTGCACCCATTGAAAATAAGATGAGAGAGAATCGTTTACGGTGGTTTGGACATATTCGGCGAAGGCCTAATGATGCTCCAGTTAGAAGGATGGAGAAATGGAAAAATATATTAGTTAAAAGAGGTCGGGGTAGGCCTAGGAAGACATGGATGGAGGTGATAGGAAAAGATAATGAATGCTTTGAATCTCACCGAGGACATGGCATTGGATAGAAATGATTGGAGGAGAAGAATTCATGTGGAAGACCCAGAATGATTTTCTTTTTTGGTTCATATCGCCGACCCCAATTGTTTTGGGATGAAGGCGTAGTTGTTGTTGTCGTAGACATGGGGAGGAAACCATGTTAATTGTCATGCAAACCTTGAACAAGAGATCTTCATATCAAGGTAGAAAAAAAATATAGCTAATAAAATGGTCCAAAAAACAGGATTGATAAATTGTCCAATAATTACCTTGAGGGCCTTCATTCTTTGTGTACTTATCACGAAGGCTATCAATAAATTCATAGTAAGGTCGCCAGCCGTTGGGGTCTTCATCTGTGTTTATGTCCTCCACCCTCTTCCTCTTCTGAATGTCATTTAAACGAAGTCCAAAGAACTTCTAATCATGAAACTACTACTTATATGAAGAAACAAAAGAATGCAGAAAGAGGATGACTATTACCGACAGAGATCGAAACTCTGAAGGAGCTCGTCTTGGGAAACAACACCTTCGATCCGGATATACCTCTGAGCCTGGTGAATTGCTCGCAATTGTCGTTCCTCGACCTCAGCAAGTGTTAGGAAAGTTTTAAAATATTAAATCTTGATGATTTACTACCAAAAGTGTTTTGAAAAATGTTTAGTCCCATATCTAAGAGAGAAAAGTTTTTCAAGAGGTTTAAATAGAGACTTTGTTATCTTTTCTTTACTTTGGTAAGCCTTGAGTCTTTAGGTGGATTGCGGACGTTGTTGCGCATCGTGCAGCAATGGACGTGCCGCACAGGCGCACGCACGCGCGCGCAAGGGCGCTTGAGGCGCAATGTGGCGTTTTGATGGCCCACTTTGCATGCTCGCAGTGGTGAGAGGTGAAAATGCCCGTTTTGGATTTTCGGTTTTGAGATATTTGGTCGTTTGAAATGTTTTAATAGCATTTATATTGAGTTTATGTTGCATTGTGACTGTTGAACGGTTTTGAAGGCCTTTGATTGACAATCAAAGGTGGGTGACCGTTCAAGGACCTTTGGCCATTAATCTCATTTATCTCAAAACGTTTTGGCCTTTCTCACAAGTCTATAAATCTCTTCCTTTTTGTCTTTTGAATTATCAGAATTTCTAACTCTCCAGTTTTCTCCTTTCTTTCTTCTCGGTTTGGCTTGCAGAGTTCATGTGTGGGAGAGATCATCTGTTCTTGCGAAACAGTGACTCTCTTGAGGTTCAAGCCTAGTTGTATCATAGAAACTCAGTCGTAACAAAACCCTTTTTCGCATATTTGGAATTCCCGGAGTGGGGCGATTGAAGTTCTAAAGATAGTGATCTTAAGAACGTGCCTCTAGGCTTGAAATCTCTTTTCTGAAATCCATTTTTCACAAGATTAGAATAACAACAGGAACAATTTCATCGGAGATATCCAGAAGACGATCGGCGAGTTCCGTCAGATCCGGTCGCTAGTACTCCACGGGAACTTTTACACGGGAGGGATCATCTTGTCCGACATTCTGAAGATCCCGAACTTGACGCGCCTAGACCTCAGCTTCAACCGATTCTGCGAACAGCTTCCCGTCCAGTTTGCCCAAGTCTCTGGCATGAAGTACCTCATCCTCGCCAACAATTCTTTATCCGGTAGCATTCCACCGGAGTTCGGCAATCTCACGGGCCTCCAATCCCTCAATATCTCAAGCAAATTCCTATTTGTATAGTACAAAGCTTTTCAATTCAAGCTTTTAATGCCTTCACTTAATGTTTTGATTTTTTAGACAAACCCATGAATGTTTCAACATGTAGTTCTTCTCGGGTTTGGGTATGGTTTCTCTTATGGTAGGTCTGATTAGACCTAGGTTCGGACCCGATACCATACTCAAAAAGCAGGGCTAGGTCTGGTTTCACCTAGGTCCGAATCAAACTCGACCTGTTGACACCCCTAGGTTTTCCCCACCTTGAGAGAGAGAGAGACCAACAATCTCATGTCATGTCACAACTTATCTGTGGGTGCATCCAAACACTACTTTAGAGCTGCACAATGAGCTGAGCTTTTTGCCTTAACCTCGAGCTCGACTCATTAAGGCTCAATTGGGCTCGCTCGCTCGCTCGCTTGCATAAATAAGCGAATCCTAAGCCTATTCTCAGGTTCATATGCTTAATGAGTCGAGATATAAGCTTTTTATGTAGATGGTGGTGGGTTCGAAAACTGATCAGGTCACCATCGATAGATCATGTTACATTCAATCCCCACCACACGTCTCACTTGAGAACGATAAAAGTGGAGCCCACACGCATGTCGATTAACTGAGATGTGCGGTGGGGTCAAGCGAGATGTGTGATGGGAATTGTATGTGGCCCATGACCAAATTTAAAGTCAACGAGTCGGGTTTACCTGGACCCAACCCAAAGCAAACCTTATATAGGGTAAATAATAGGACCCGATTATGATCTGGGTCCGAACTTGAAGATCCAATTAATACATGGAGCTGGGTATAATTTGTGAAATTTTATACCAGACTCATACCCGACCTGAGTTCCCATTAAGGCCCGCATTTTTTCAATGTAAAAATGATGAAAAATATGGTTTGACCGAGTATGGTCTCGGTTTGTTTCATGTAGCTCTTATCAGGTCTTGGTATGGTTTTTCTTATAGTGAACCCGATTAGGCCTGGGTTCAAACCCGACACCATACTGAAAACCGAGTCCAAGTCTGCTTTCACTTGAGTCCAAACCAAACCCAACCCATTGGCACTCCTAGTCACAACCTTCACCCCATCTCCCCTGCCCGCCTCTTGCTTAGGGATGGCAGTGGGGCGGGGCGAGGCGGGGGACAAGGTCTCCACCCCCGCCTTCATCCCCGTTTCATGTCCTCCATCCCCGGTTCAAACGGGGATGAGGCGGGGCGGGGTGGGGAAAAGGGTACGTCCATCCCCGCCTCTATCCCCGAACGGGGATGGATTTTAACCTTCGTCCCCGCCTCCATCCCCGTTTCATCCCCGGTCCAAACGGGGCGAGGCGGGGCGGGGCCCCACTTTCCCCTGGTCCACTGCCATCCCTACTCTTGCTCGTTAGGCCTGATCACCTCTCCCTTCCTCCAGTTTATGTCTGGCCAGAGATGGCCACTCACTGGTCGGAAAATGTGGCTGGTGGATGGCCGGAAAATGGCTGGATATGACGGGCCATCTGAAACCTCATTTTTTCCACAGTGACCAGCCAGGATGGCCCTTGAAGGGTGGAGCCATCCTGGCCATTTTGTGGCCGAAAAAATGACCGGTAATGAATGAACAAATTTAACCCATGGAGGCTCCGATTGTTTGGCAGGCACTCCCAGTGCACGTCACCTTGTGTTGGGACGTTGCAAGTTCAAATCCCAATGGTACGTTGTATAACTGGTGAGCTCTGCCTAACCCATTTTGCCTATGAAAAAAAATGAATGAACAAATTTGATTTTTTTTTTTTTTAGTTTTCTGTATGGCTGGCCATTTATAGCCAACTGCCACCTGGAAAATGGTCAAGATGGTTCTGCCCTTGCTACAGGGCGGTATCATCCCAATCATTTTCCGGCCAATGAGTGGCTGAAAAATGTTTATTTTTTCTTTTACATTTTCTTTAAAAAAAATAATTTTTATTTTACAAACCAAAACCTCGAAAACCATGTTTTTGCTTAACCAAACACCTACAAACTCAGGTTTTTGGTAAACCCAGTTTGTAAAAAAACCTAGTTTTGAGGCAAAATCATGTTTTTCAAAAACCTTGTTTTGCCCACTGTCACCCTCATCCACACAGAGCCTAAGTGGGTTGGCAATCAAAGCATGGTTTTGTTCTGCGCCTCATGTTTTTAGCATTCGTGTTTGACCTTCCAATTCATTGCTTTTAATAACATTGATAAAACTGAACATTCAATTACTTCAGAACTAAGTCATTTCTTTCTCACCACCCAGCAATGGCATTGAGCCTGGGTGTTCTATTCTAGTTGGACCCACCATGATCCATTTATTCTTTTGAAGTGACATGTGAGTCAAGGATCATGCCATTTACCATGAAATCGGGCTTCCCTCATGTGGAATAGTGATTTCTGAAAGTCATCAAGTTGACGGAACGTCACGAGTTCGAACCAGAAGAGGCATTCCTTGCAGCAAGATCTAAACTGGGATACTTTTCAGTGAACAAGAGAGACCTCAAGAGTTTTACCAACCGGGAGACCGTCAACGTATAATCCATGACATGAAGGTTTTTTTTTTTTTTAGCGTCATTTGGTTGACAGAACTTGGCCCCGGGGCGGCAGGGGTCTTAGCCTCGGAGTTTTACACTGCCGGTACAATGATCGTAGGTATGGCAGACTGAGCCAGCAAGACCAGGTCTTCGTGTCGGGTGCAGTTTCTTCGGGTTATAAAAAAAGTGTCATCAGTTTGAACCCACAAGAGGCATTCTTTGCTGTAAGATCAAAGCTGGGTGTACTCTCGATGGACAGACGAAACTTCAAGGGTTTTACCAACAAGAGACCAGTCAACATACACTGAATGGTGTGAGGGTTTTCTCTTGGTCTAGACTTGGAAATGGTGTGAACATCGCAGTGTAAGTTGTCACTACAATCCCAATGTTTTCCAACTTGTTCTTGTTTGGCTTGATGCTGAAATATAGTGTTAGGAAAACCACAAGCAAGAAACAACCAAAAGAAAACAAAGAACAAGAACGATCAAACAAAACACAAAAAGAACACAGATTTACGTGAAAAAACCTCTCCTCAAATCAGAAAGAAAGTAAAAAACCACGGCCGCCCAGAAAGAAATCTTATTGCTCTTTTCAACAGTTACAAGATGAGAAAAGAAAAACGATAATATAAACAAGGCAAGGGAGACAACCCTAACCCTAACCAAATCAGGTCTGATTCACCAAACATAAGTCCAAAAAAAAAAATTTATTCTGGGGGACCCGAGCCGAGGACAGCCCCCGGACCCCCCTCCCTGCAAGGGCAAAAACAATGAATAAGGCTCCACAACTCATCATATAGGAGTTCATGCACTTGGTCTTGATCACGAGGTGCACGAATTAGAACCCATTAGACGAGATTCAAAATGCGCACTTTTTGAGATTTAATAGCAAACCGGACGCGCGCGGTGGGAACTTGTTCAAGATGGTCAAAATGATCTTGTCAAATTTTAGAGTTTTTGATATTTACACGAAAAAAACACCCTCAAGATCATAGACTCAGTCGCATTGGCTCGGTCTGCCGTACTTATGATCAGTGTCCAAAACCTCTATTTGAATATTGACAAGGATGAAGGACAGTAGTTTGGTAAAAGAAAACACTGTTTTTAAATAAGCAAACAAGGCATTTACCGAACTTCTTTACTTGAAAATGAAGTCCTTGACTGTATTTATATGTAGCACCCAATGTACTGTACAACATCAAAGATGCACATACACTTATTCCACTGCCCTCAATAAGTTTACGTAAGCACAAAAGTTTTAGAGACAGTTATAAAAACATCCTCAACTTTTAACCTATTTACAAACACAAGCCTAACTTTTAAAATATTACAAATACATGCCTAATTAACAAAGGAATCTCAAAAGTTAGTCGTGTATTTGTAATATTTTAAAAGTTAGGCCGTGTTTGTAAACACACCAAAAGTTATGACTTTAAGCGACGGATTTTCTTATCCTCACTACCTTTCTAGCTATGGGTAAAGTCTTTCCCTACTCCGTCGTCTTAGGATAATAGTTTCGTTCTATATATATCCTTAACACAAAAACTATTAGCATCGAACTGAAATAAATAATGGTTATCTTAAAAAAAAATAGTTATTGACAATAGATTTCCCTTAAATGTAAAGAACAAACACTTACATCCTTTCTATAAGGACATATTACTTGAATTAAAAATAGGTAACTGCAAACCACTTCTTGCCGAAGTAACATGGTGAGTGACCCAAGTATCAAGGTACCTATAATATTAAGAGTCATGACATAGCATGGGCAAATAACCTGTTTGTAAGTAAACATGACAAAAAAGTGTTTTGTATTTTTTTTTTCAAACTTTTATCATTAGAAAGATCATGATTGGAGGTGGGATATCGGGTCAGGTTCTCAATGGGTAGTCAAGTACCCGAACCCACATGAGTTGTGTTTGATCGAAGCCCAATAAATCTTGGGCATGACCCGGATCAAGTAGTGAACAAGCCAAAGCCAAGTAACGGTGAAAGCTCATCTCAATGGAGTTTAATCATCCCAACCTGACCCACTCAAACCTACAAGAGCTAGGTCAGGCTTTCGGCGGGTCAGGAACTGGGTTGGGCCTGTCGAGCCTTAACTCTAATGTCCATTCCTATTCATGGCTTGAATTATTTGGCAAGTACATGAGAGAGTGTGAGGGAGTTCCGAGTCTTCTGACCACTTTGGTTCTAAGTTGTTGACCATATATATACACTTCTATTTGGTATAGACCTTTAGGATAGCCTCACATTAATTAGTTGCCTGGTTCCAATAAAACAAAATTGGAATGATAGAAATAAGGGTGCAAAAAGATTGGATATCTGATCTCAGTCCAACATGTTATTTTCGGATTCATGACCATTGAAGTAAGCTCCAAATGTGTGTATTCAGATCAGGTACAGATCTATTGTATCGGTTTTTTTTGGCAATCAGATATGTTAAATTTGATTGTCTTCAAATCAGGATCTGGATTTGAATGTGGATATACTGTTTATATATCGGGTTTGGATTTGGATCTACCATGATCTGAACCGAAATGGATAGGCTTGCACCCCTATATATGAAGTGCTTAGCATGGGGAACTGATTGTGCTTTGTGTTAAAATAATGACACTCACTTGTTCCCTCCATCTGCAATTAAATGAGAAACTATTGTGGAGTTGTATTGCTTTACAGTTTTTTCAGTTATAAATAAATAAAATGATTAATTTTGCCACACTACTTATTATGGAAAAAGGTTTGATGGCTTTCTGCTGATTTTTCCAATATCTTTTCTTAATAACCTGTAGATTTTTTTAAGGGGGGGGGGGGGGGGGGGCATGTTGTCAGCATCGGTATCGGTCCTGAATCCTTTGGCCACCGATTCAGCTGTATCGCCCCCCATACCGATATTCAAGTGAATCGTTCTGTATAGGCAAAAAAACAATAATAAATATTATGTGTCAATCATAAGGTGACACATGTTACAACTATTAAAATAATATTTACATAATATTAAAAAACAAATTTTAGTATTTTTTATATTAATTAAAAAATAGCCTATTCAGGGGTAAAGGGTATCGATTTTCTGCCGATACAGGCCGATAAGCAGTCCGATACTGATAACAGTGGGGGGTGGGTTTGGGGTTTGGTATCTTATTCAATACCATACAGAGCATACAAATACAAGAGAGCATCAAAGTTGTTATATATATATATATATATAATCACACTTTAACAATAAAGGTTGGATTTTTGGGTTGGAGTCTGTTAGTTACATCGTTGCAGTTTACCTCTTTCTTTTCTAACAAAAGCTACAAGTTGATGAGAACTCAAGAGCGAGGGTTTACTGCTAAGGTTCATATAGGGATGGCAGTGGACCGGGGGGAAAGCGGGGGGCCCGCCCAGTTTGGACAGGGGATGAAGGGTATGAAACGGGGATGGAGGCGGGGACGAAGGTTAAAATCCATTCCCGTTCAGGGATGGAGGCGGGGATGGACATACACTTTTCCCCGCCCTGCAACTATCCCCGCCCCATCCCCACCACTTTTCCCCGTAATAGCCCTGCCTCATCCCCTTTGAACCGGGGATGGAGGACATGAAACGGGGATGAAGGCGGGGGTGGAGGTTAAAATCCATCCCCATGCCGGGATGGAGGTTCTAATCTTGAGGCGGGGCGGGGGTGGAGACCTTTGTCCCCCGCCCTGCCCCACTGCCATCCTAGGTTCATATATGACATATTTCATACTCTGAACTTGACGCTACCGTTGACACTAGCATAGTTCAGGCCAATGGGGTTGGACTCTTTTTATGCGGTAATAATGATGGACAAGCATCACTAAGTTGACAAGACATGAGTTATTGATATTTATATGGGAGAGAAATAGTTAGGGGTGTCAACGGATAATTAAGAAGACCTGATTAAGACCCGAGTCTCGACCCAAAAATTTGATTAATACATGAATGCGGGTATAGTTTATAAAAATTTATACCTAACCCGGACCTGACCCAAGATTCAATTAAGACCTACAAATTTTCAATGTAAAAATGATAAAAAACATGGTTTTACCCGGTATGGTCCGGGTTTGGTTCATGTAGTTTTTATCGGTTCGAGTATGATTTTTCTTATAGTGGACTTGATTAGAATTGGGTCCGAACCCAATACCATACCTAAAAATCTGGTCCAAGTCTGAATTCACCAGAGTCCAAACCAAACCCGACCCATTGACACCCCTAGTCGGGGGTGTTCAGAGTAAGGATGCAAACCGCTAAGATCCAAAACAGCCAAATACATGAGAATTTGGATCAGAATTGAATCTAAAATAGCTAAAAATTGTAAAACCTCTATCCTGGATCTGACCCATTTGCTTCCTTGGTTCAGACTAGAGAACCCAAGTGTTTCTTTTTTTTTTTCCCATATTTTACACAAGGAAACCGCCATCAGGGCTGAGAGACTTAATTGTCGTACCAGGGGCATAAAATGCCGTGGCCAAGACCCTTGTCCCTCGGGCCTATGCTGGGCTGCCCCTTTTTCAAGGGGTAGCGCCCATGGGAGTCAAACCTGACTGCCAGTTTGACAGCCGAGGCTCACTCCAACTAGGCTAAGTCCTTTTGGGCAGAGGTCCCAGGCTTCAAAATAATCTTATCAATTACATGAGATTAGAGCAGGCGGTTTGGATCCTGTTTCAAGCATCTCCAAAGTCCAAAAGCTCAAGAAAAGAAAAACAAAAATGCTTTTTTCTCTAATATCATCACCATGGCTTTCTGTGATTGGGTCATTCCTCTATCCAACCAGATTTCCAATGACGTGTCCACATGAAGGTGAAAAAAAAAAACCAACAAAAGAAAAACAGCAGAGGCAAAAGAGAGAGTGGAGAGTAAATACAATATCAGCCTCATGAAGTAAGGCTTCCTAAAAGGACAAAACAATTGATCAACAGCACCAAGTTGCATTAATGGGGTCCCACCTTTTTCCATGAACACATTCCAATCGTCCATCCTAGAAACCTAAGGCCCAGATTGAATCCAGTTGCTTGGTGCCCACAATGCTAAAAGTTTAAGGTGGGACCAGCATGCAATCTAGACCCTTTATTTAGCATCAAGGGATGGGTTCAATTTTATTTATGTAATCCTTTTATCTGACATCCTAACATGGGTGAGGAGCGGTGCTTATAGTTATAGCCTTCATTTTTCACAGTGCACACCATCCTTTCTCCCTTTTCCTCTGTAACACCCCACACTGATCCTCTGCTGAGATTGTGTGATGGCATTAGCACCATCTTTCTCCTGTACCGGCTCTCATGCTTTGGGCATCCAAGACCCTTCTCTTTCTCTCTCTAAGAGTTCCACATCAACTCTTCACAACTCATACTTCCTTCATGGAGGAGCACAATACCCATCCAGAAAACACAACCCATCAGCCTCTAAGGTTAGTATTTTGCAGAACCAGAGTTGGGTTCCTTCTGTTTTGCTGAATTATGGTAGTGGTCATGCAAATTTCAATTGTTTTGATGTATTGGGTATCTGATGTAATGGCCAATTCAAGTTGGGGAATGGTTGTAATATTTGATGTCTATTTTAAATGGTCAGATTTTGGGTTCTGAGAAGGTTTGCTATGTTAGTTTATGATTAGATTATCAGTTTTAGATGATGTTACTGTGATGCTGAGAATATATCAACAACATGCAATCATTGGATGATAAATTTTTTGTTTTTGATGGAGTAACCAGTTGTGCTTGGAACTTTGCAGAGACTATGGGAGTGACTATCTGCTTGAAATGTTTAGTTTTGTGAGAGCAATTTGATACTTGTTTGCATCATTGCATGGATTTATCTGATGTGTCCACTGTTGAATGCAGGTGAAGAAGGCCTCATATGTATGTGCCTCATTGTCTGAGAGTGGCGAGTACCACGCACAGAGGCCTCCAACTCCTCTCTTAGATACCATCATCTATCCCATTCATATGAAGAATCTCTCTCTCCAAGTATGGTTCTGTGTGTGTGTGTGTGTGTGTGCGCGTGCTAAAAACCCCAAACCTAGTTGGGACTCGAAGGGCTTGACCAGATTCGTCCCAATTTCACTGAGTGATACCAACTCCGAGTTGACTCGGTGCTTCCTTGCTTCAGCATATATGGATAAGTCCGGGTTGGATAGAAGTCCAAGTCCTGTTTGATTATTCACAATCATGGTAACGATCTTTCCTATTTGGACCCTGGACCCTGGTTGTTTTGTTGCTTGAGTCAGTGCCAGATTGGTCCGAGTCAACGTGAGGCATATATCTGTTCTGTGGTCTTAGAATTGGCAGCCAGTCAGAGTTGATGATGAAACTTGTAGTTACCAATTCGGGTACTATAGGCACCTAATTCTTGTATGAGTTCTATGGTATGGGTTCTCTCTCATATAGTCATGGATCATATTGAATTATGCTTGAATGGATTTGGCTGAAGTCCTGTTGAGGCCTCCGGTTGGATCTATATTGCCTACTTAAGCATCATATTGATGTCCATGTACTAAATTGGTGCCAACTTGAATCAGAGTCCTTTGAGGCCCTACTCTGAGTGTGTCTGGAGTCAATTCTTTGATTGAAAGAAACATTGGTCTGACTTGTTCATGGTGTGTGATAATTGGCAAATGAAGGAACTGAAACAACTTGCAGAAGAGCTGCGGTCAGATGTGATCTTCAGTGTTTCAAAGACAGGGGGTCACCTTGGATCCAGTCTTGGGGTTGTGGAGCTCACTGTGGCGCTCCACTATGTGTTTAATGCTCCACAAGACAGGTTCCTTTGGGATGTAGGCCATCAGGTAATGATTCCTTTTTCACTATCCCTTCTCTGTTAGTGTATTATGTGTTCCAAAGATAGAGGGTGACCCATGTTCAAATAACATGGCTAGGATTGTATATATTAGTTCTCATATGACTCAGAACCACTATATTAAAACTATATCTTCTACTTATTTCATCAGAAGAATGTTTAAAACAGTTAATAAGAAATCAAAGCATCATTAATTGCAAGTCAGGTTGATGTGGCTCCTTCCAGTTAACTGCATAACGAAATTGGTTGTTTTGCTCCAAGCCTGCAGACTTTCACCAAGTTCACAAATTAGAAATTGGAACCCGTACTTTCACCCAGTAATCCAAACTCCATCCAGTTTTTGTAAGGCAATGGTCAACTGATTCATGAGTTGGTTATTAGTCTAGCTCTGCGCAAGGGGGGCCATGATAATTTATGTTGGTTTTCAGTTGTGGATGTAATTGATCTAATTCAGTTAGTAACTTGACCCGGTTTTCACTTCTGACTCGTTCTAAACTTGTAACTAATCAATTTATAGAAGTAGCTTCCTTTTGATTTTCAAGGCATGCAGGATGGTAAAATACTGCTAATTAACGACTAAAGCATGAAAGCCTTTGTTTACAGGCTTATCCTCATAAAATACTGACTGGCAGAAGGGATAAGATGTCAACAATGAGACAAACAAATGGGTTATCAGGATTTCCAAAGCGATCCGAGAGCGAGTATGATTGTTTTGGTGCTGGGCACAGCTCGACAAGCATCTCAGCGGGGCTGGGAATGGCAGTTGGGAGGGACTTAAAGGGTAGGAAGAACAATGTGGTTGCAGTTATTGGTGATGGAGCCATGACCGCAGGGCAAGCTTTTGAGGCCATGAACAATGCTGGATATTTGGACTCTGACATGATTGTCATCCTCAATGACAACAAGCAGGTTTCTTTGCCTACAGCAAATATTGATGGACCAATTCCTCCTGTTGGAGCCTTAAGCAGTGCTCTGAGCAAGTTGCAGTCTAGTAGGCCTCTTAGAGAACTGAGGGAGGTTGCCAAGGTCAGTGAGCCATTTTCATTCCTTTTGTTTCCAGTTAAATTCTTTACAGCGGTATATAGATATATATTTATCATTTTCCCCCTTTGATCCTCTGATTTTTTTCTCATTGACAATATAGTATATTGGGAGTGTTTCATTTCAGAATTTCCTAAGCATGTCAGTTGCCTTCTAGTTACTATTGGTTCCATAAATCTCACCTGAAAGCTTTTGACTGACTGGTATGCAACTGTTTCGAGAAATGCAGGGAGTCACAAAACAGATAGGAGGATCGATGCATCAACTGGCTGCTAAAGTTGATGAGTATGCTCGTGGTATGATCAGTGGTTCACGCTCGACACTCTTTGAAGAACTGGGGCTCTATTACATTGGTCCTGTTGATGGCCATAACATAGATGATCTAGTAACCATTTTGCAAGAAGTGAAGACTACAAAGACAACAGGACCAGTGCTCATCCATGTTGTCACTGAGAAAGGCCGTGGTTATCCCTATGCGGAGCGTGCAGCTGACAAGTACCATGGTTGGTTAAATATTTTTTTTCTTTCTTTTAGTGTGAACCCTGTCAAACAATTTTGAACAATTGGGTGAAATTTCATTTTACAGGTGTTGTCAAGTTCGACCCTGCCACTGGAAGACAATTTAAGACCAAGGCCCCAACGCAAGCCTACACCACTTATTTTGCAGAGGCACTAATAGCAGAGGCAGAGGTTGACAAAGACATAGTTGCCATCCATGCTGCAATGGGTGGAGGCACTGGGCTAAATATGTTTCTCAAGCGCTTCCCTGACAGATGTTTTGATGTTGGAATAGCAGAGCAGCATGCTGTCACCTTTGCTGCTGGCTTGTCTTGTGAAGGCCTGAAGCCTTTCTGCGCAATTTACTCTTCCTTCCTACAAAGAGCATACGATCAGGCAATCACTTCTTTCCTATTCCTTCAGATAATGCTAAAGACCTCAAATCTTGTAAACCAGAAGTATGACTTGTGGTTGAATGCGCAGGTGATACATGATGTGGATTTGCAGAAACTCCCAGTCCGATTTGCCATGGACCGAGCTGGGCTAGTGGGTGCAGATGGTCCAACACATTGTGGGGCGTTTGATGTGACATACTTGGCATGTCTGCCCAACATGGTTGTGATGGCTCCAAGTGATGAAGCTGAACTGTTTCATATGGTAGCTACTGCTGCTGCCATTGATGACCGTCCAAGCTGTTTCCGGTATCCCAGAGGCAATGGAATTGGTGTGCCACTGCCTGAAGCCAACAAAGGAATACCTCTTGAGGTACTCATCTGATTCCCATCAAACTGGCTAGTTTGCCCAAACTCAACTCGAAAAAGTTGATTAGGATGTGAAAGAAGGGAGTGATTTCCCATTCCTGGGAGGATCATACAATGCGACTATGGGCTTAACATCCACTAGATAACCGCTTGGCACATCCTTGGGCATTGGATTGTGCTGAAAGGCATGGTGCATGTTGCCTGGTGCAATTCGACAGCTAAGAATTATGACACTCCCAAGTCATAATCTTATACAATCATTTTCCCATGGAGACAATGGCTGTTTTACTAGATATGCGGCACTAACACTAGCTTAACTGTTATAGTAGATTTAGAGCCAGTAGTGCCTAGCAAAAGGCTAGCCAACTATACAACTGAGTTTCGATTTATGTTCACTTTAGAATTGCATGAGAAACAGCTTGATAAACGGTTTTGTTTGTTGAGTTGTAGTTGAGTTAAACCTTGCTGGTTGAATTGGCAGATTCTATAGTGTTGCACTGCAATCTCGTCTCGAGTTAACTGGAGTCTTATTGGTCTAAAACTGATGCTTGATTTGGCAGAAACTTGTGTGTAATGTTGCAATAACTAAGAAGAAAGTCATTGACCTGGTTCAGTCATAATGTGGAGACCTCAAACCTAGGGCACCTTCGTTTGAATTTTCGTGTGATTCAAAATCACAGGGTGGACGATGTGATTTCAAATCGTATGAGTAGTGAGTAAGATGACTCCTAATGTGATTTCGAATCACATGAGGGATTGCATCTCACATTTGCTTGAACATGAAAAATGGGGCAAATAAGAATCATGATTGTGAGAGTAACTCACATTTGCGGCCAAGCAGACATGCTTCTAGTCTAACTTGCTCTTGTAGAAAATTGTGGTACTTTGAGCAGTTTCCAGGGAGATTAGTATATCAAATGAACTGAGGTAACTCATTTGGCCTGAGTTCCAAAATTAGTCATGAAATGCATGCCTGCAGTGTTGGATTTGGACACAAAACTTTGAATACTAATTGCTCCCATTATATATTTTTACTAAATTTAGTAGGCACAGGAATACCAAAACTACTACATAGTTATAACCATAGTCAACGATATTTTGAAAATATCGCGATATTATCGGCAATTTCAAGGTTCTCGATAATATCGGGAATATATCGCAATATTTTCAAAATATTGGCAAATAGAAAATATCTCAATATTGTATTGATATTTTCAACAACAACAACAACTACGCCTTCATCCCAAAACAATTGGGGTCAGCGATACGAACCAAAAAAGAAAATCATTCTGGGTCTTCCACATGAATCCTTCTCCTCCAATCATTTCTATCCAATGCCATGTCGTCGGTGAGGTTCAAAGCATTCATATCCTTTCCTATCATCTCCATTTAAGTCTTCCTAGGCCTACCCCGACCTCTTTTAACTAATATATTTTCCCATTTCTCCATCCTTCTAATTGGAGCATCATTAGGCCTTCGCCGAATATGTCCAAACCACCGTAAACGATTCTCTCTCATCTTATTTTCAACGGGTGAAACGCCTACCTTCTTACGTATCTCCTCGTTCTGAATCTTATCTTTTATTGTATTTCCATACATCCATCTAAGCATACGCATCTCAGCTACACTCATTTTTTGAATATGATGTCTCTTGGCAGCCCAACATTCTGTACCATATAGTAAAGCGAGCCTAATAGTCGTCCTATAAAACTTTTCCTTCAACCGCAATGACATTCTATGATCACACAACACTCTAGTTGCACTTTTCCATTTCATCCACCCAACCTTTATCCTATGATTTACATCTCCATCAATTTCTCCGTACTTTTGAATGATAGATCCCAAATATTTGAAACAATCATCCACCGGTATTTCTTGCTCACCAAGCTTCACTACACTCCCATCACTACTTCGTTGCTTACTAAACCGACATTCCATATATTCTGTCTTACTCTTATTCAACTTAAAACCTCTTGCTTCCAATGTCTGTCTCTATAATTCTAACTTAGCATTAACCCCAACTCTAGACTCATCTATCAAAACAATATCATCAGCAAACAACATACACCACGACACATTTTCTTGAATTGATCTCTAAGCTCATCCATCACTATAGCAAATAGGAAAGGGCTTAAAGCAGATCCTTGATGTAATCCAACCGTTATAGGAAAATTGGTTGTCACCCCTTCACAAGTGCGGACATTGGTTACTACTCCTTCATACATATCTTTAATCATACTAATGTACTTAAGAGAAACACCTTTCTTCATCATTGTCCACCAGAGAACATCCCTAGGTACTCTATCGTATGCCTTCTCCAAATGAATAAAAACCATATGCAAATCTTTGTTCCTCTTTCTATATTTCTCAATAAGTTGTCTAAGAAGATGTATAGCTTCCATAGTTGATCTTCCAGGCATAAAACCAAATTGATTCTCCGATATCATGACAACCTTCCTCAACCTAGAGTCAATCACCCTCTCCCAAAGTTTCATAGTATGACTCATGAGTTTTATACTACGATAGTTTGTGCAATCTTGTATATCACCCTTATTCTTATATAGAGGCACCAAAGTACTGTTCCTCCACTCATTAGGCATCTTATTTGTCCACCAAATCTTGTTAAAAAGATTTGTCAACCATTCTAAATCTTTCTCTCCCAAGCATTTCCAAGCCTCGATAGATATACCATCTGGGCCAACTGCCCTTCTTGATTTCATTTTCTTCAAAGCCTCTGCAATTTTTTTCTTTTGAATCTTGTGCATGAAGTCACGATTCATCTCATGAAAAGGAATGGAGAAGTCTCCAAGATCCTGAGCATGACTTCCATTAAATAGCTTATTAAAATAATCTTTCCATCTCTCCTTAATCTCCTCATCTTTGACTAAAACCCTTTGCGTTTCATCTTTGATACATCTAACCATACTCAGATCCCTCGATTTCCTATCTCTCATCTTTGCAAGCCTATAAATATCCTTCTCGCCCTCTTTGGTATCCAACTTGTCATAAACCTCCTTATATACCTTATCCCTCGTGTTTCGAACTACTTTTTTAGCTTCTTTTTTTGCTATCATATACTTCTCCAAATTCTCATTATCACGACTCTTACTTAGATTTCTATAACACTCTCTTTTAACCTTAATAGCTAATTTAACATCCTCGTTCCACCATGATGTATCCTACCTAGCAGTGCACCGCCTTTAGACTCACTCAATACCTCTTTAGCCACTTTTCTTATGCCACCCGCTATCTTATTTCACATTGATTCTGAATCATCCTCGAGACACCAATCAACTTCCTTAACTATCTGCTCTACAAACGTTCCTTGTTTAGCTCTTTTCAGTGCCCACCACTTAATTCTAGGATCTATCCTATGTCTATCCCTTTTGTAGCATTGTCTAATTCTAAGATCTAAAATTAAGACTCTATGTTGTGTAGCTTCACTTTCTCCCTGTATAACCTTACAATCGATGCAACAATCCCTATCTCTCTTTCTAAGTAGGAAAAAATCTATCTGACTCGTATTAACCCCACTTTTAAATGTTACTAGGTGAGACTCCATCTTCTTAAACCAAGTGTTTGCTAAGATCATATCATAGGACAAACCAAAATTTAAAATCCTTTCTCTACTTTCGTTTTTTTTTCCTATACCGTAGCCTCCATGGATACTCTCAAATCCATCCCTACTAATGCCTACATGTCCATTAAGGTCATCGCTGATGAAAAACTTTTCTCCATAAGATATCTCTTGTACTACTCCATCTAAATCTTCCCAAAATTGACTCTTAATGGAATCATGTAAACCTACTTGAGGTGCATAAACACTAATAATATCCGTACCTAATACTAATTTAATAAGTAAAATCCTATTACCCTTCCTATGAACCTCAACTACATTATCTATAAACTCACGACATAACAATCCCTACTCCATTCCTATTCCTATTTATTCTTGTATACAAAATCTTATATCCCAAAGGTTCTATTACTTTTGCTTTCTCACCTACCCATTTGGTCTCTTGTAGACATAAAATATCAATCTTTCTCCTACACATAACATCTACTAACTCTACCAACTTACCAGTTAAAGACCCTATGTTCCAAGTGGCTAACCAAATTTTATGGTCTTGGATTAACTTCTTTACCCCCACCCGTCCAACAAAGTGAGAGAACCCTTGCCTATTTGACACCACACCCGGGCGTCAGTGTGACGCATCGCTTCTGGGCGACGACTCATATTCATAGGGTATGACTAAGTTTTTACGCTGGCCTATTGCAACCCTCCTTCTTTATCCGGGCTTGGGACCAGCAGTGTATAACTAAACAGTTATACACAGGCGGAGTTTGTAGCGATATTTTGAGTTTTAAAAAAAAAATTAAGTCTACATTTACTATTTTTTTGTTTCTTTTATATTTTAAAACCTTTAAAACATGTTTTTTTATATTTTTGAAAGAAAAATAATACAAAACTTATTATTTTCTTAGGTTTTTGTTGTTATTTATATTTTTTTTCAAGTTTTTAAACACTCGAGATATTCCCGAGATTTATCAGCTTTTGAAAATCTCTCTGCGAAATACCCTAAGCCGAGAAATTACCTTTAACGATATAGGTGACTATGGTTATAACAACCTATCGCTACCATCTGATCTGGATCAAGCCTGAATGCTGACAGTTCAGGTTCAATCTGCATTTTTGGTAATCTATTAAAAAGATAATATATTGATATGCAACCTCAATGTTCAGTTGCCATGTCCTCGTATCTGTTTGATTTTGAGCAGATTGGGAAAGGGCGTGTCCTTGTTGGAGGTGAGAGGGTGGCGCTAGTGGGCTATGGAACAGCAGTTCAAAGTTGTCTTGCTGCAGCTTCAATACTTAATGAGCGTGGCCTGAATTTGACAGTTGTGGATGCACGGTTTTGCAAGCCTTTGGATCAAACTCTCATTCGTCAACTAGCCAGGGAGCATGAGTTCTTGATCACAATCGAAGAGGGATCCATAGGTGGCTTTGGTTCTCATGTTGCTCAGTTCTTGGCTCTTGATGGTCTTCTTGATGGTACCACCAAGGTGAACTTTTGCACAGATACTAGCTTGAGAGAGAGAGAGAGAGAGAGAGAGAGAGAGAGAGAGAGAGAGAGAGAGAGAGAGCTGCTTGTTTTGGGAGGCTAATGAAAGTTTATGTTGCAGTGGAGGCCATTGGTTCTTCCGGATTGTTATATCGAGCATGGATCTCCAGCTGATCAGTTGGCTGAAGCAGGTTTATCACCAGCACATATTGCAGCCACAGTGTACAATGTATTGGGGAAAACCAGGGAGGCTCTTGAAATCATGTCATGAGAGAGAGAGAGAGAGAGAGAGAGAGAGAGAGAGAGAGAGAGAGAGAGAGAGATGATTTCCTTTTCCCTTTAGTGTAAACTAACAAAAATGTACCATATAGCTGCAGCTTAAATGTTGTTTTCCCAGAAGAAAGCTCTAAAGGATGATCTTATCTTGGTATCAGCGTATATGTATCTGTAGATGTACACAAACATGTGATCTTTATATTTAAATGAAAATTTAGTTTGCATAAAAACAACATTTTTGGATGCTGGTTGATACTCAACATCAAATACATTAGCACAAATAAAAAGATCATGCAAAAAGTTTTGTGAGAAAAACCACAGATTCACAAGTTCAGGCAATTATTTATACTGGCTTCTAATTTCACAGTGTTTTTTTACACATCCAAACTTTTGAGAAAAGAGTTCTTTACATGCAGCCGAGCATCAGTTGGCCATAAAACCATTCCACATCATGCTGGATAGAAGTTTCACCATACGGGTCGCCCAAGTTTCATTTGAGCATGAGAATAAATTGACAATCAGGAGTGCTGCATTTTTCTTTCACCATACCAAACATCTACCTAAATAATATAAGTATCACGGCTTCAATTCCCACCAGGATTTCACTAATGACTCAATTAGTTGGTACCCTTCTGGCACAGGCATCCGCATGCAAACACACTATTCCAATATTGATACATCCGAGCTGATATTAAGATACCTAGCGAGCAACAGCAGCAGATGGAAATCTGTGAAATGAAGATGGCTCTTCTGAGCTTAGGTCGCCAATGCAGAGACAACTCAGGTTCGATTCAGTACCTTCCAAGGAGCGGGAATTGCCATTCTAAGCCTTCTCGGGGGATTCCGTCCACAAACAATCTTTGGTCATTCAGCTGACTGCAGCAAAGAATCCAGAAAAAACCAAGAGCAAGCACACAATCCCGATCAATGTGAGTCTGCTGCTTGTTCCATTACCAGTAATCTTTACAGGAACATGCCCCATCTTTGAAATGGTGGAATCTAACTCTATCCCGAACCACAATTTCTCGATTGCAGATCTTGGATATAAATTTTGTGGCAGAATGGCAATCACTACACACTCGAAGATTCTTCACAATTCTAAGTGTGATACCAGGGGCTGTACTTATAAGCCCTAAACCAATTGCCAACTTCTCACTGTGATGGCCAAGAGCTTGTTCTTTCTCTTCCTCATGTATGTCATACAGTACCAACACCGTCTCTGCTAAGTAGCCTTCTGCAGACATCTTCAGTGTCAACTCTTCTAATTTTGCATATATCTCTGCATATCTAGGGTGAGACTTATCTCCCGAAATGAACTCATGTATAGTATTTTCGATCTCGATTAAACTACAACCAGGCTCCTTCTTAATCCCGTTCTCCTTCATTTTTCTCCTCACACTCTCCACATCATCCCATCTACCAGCAGAGGCATAGATGTTAGAAAGAAGAACATAGTCTCCACTGCCACTGGCGTTCATTTCTGCAATGACTCTCTCTCCAAATTCCACATCCCTGTGTAATCTGCAACCACCCAACAATGCCCTCCAAATGACAATATCAGGTTCAATTGGCATACTCCTGATAATTTCCTCTGCTTCCTTGAGCAAACCACAACGCCCCAGAAGATCAACTATGCATGCATAATGCTCCACAATCAGGTTCACTCCATATTTCTTGGCGGTGTAGCGGAAGTGTTTCAGGCCTTCATCAACAAATCCTCCATGACTGCATGCTGATAGGACTCCTACAAACGTAACCTCATCAGGAGTCATAGTTCCATTGACCAGCAATTGGTTAAACATATCCAGTGCCTGCTCAGCATGCCCATGCATTGCCAAACCATTGATCATGGCATTCCATGTACACAGATTCTTTTCCTTCAGTGAATTGAACACCTCCAATGCCAATTCAATGTCCCCACACTTAGCATACATATCCACCAACGCAGAGCCCAAATGGAAGTCCAAACGAAACCCATTCTTGTTTATGTAAACATGTATCCACTTGCCCATATCCAGGGCTCCAACGCTTGCACACGCCGATAGCAATGTTGTGATTGTTACCGAATTGGGCTTGATGCGGCATTCCTGCATCCGCCTGAACAGGATAAGAGCTTCAGTGGGCTGTCCATACTTCGCATAACATGCAATCAAAGCATTCCAAGACACCAAATCACGTTCGGGAATTTCATCAAACACTTTCCTTGCAGTGCACAAATCACCCTGTGCCGCATAACCCACAACCATTGCGGTCCTTGTAACAACATTAGGCTCAGGAATCTGCTCAAACAGGCCAAAGGCAGCGCCCATATCCCCAGATGCAGCATACCCATGAATCATACAATTAAAAGAGATCAAATCCCGTTGCAGCATCTCATCAAACAGTTTGCGCGCGACACCCAACCGACCACATACAGAGTAGAGATGGATGAGGGCATTCTGTAGGTAAGTGTAAGAATGAAAACCCAATTTGAGACAGGTGGTATGGACTTGAATACCCTCCCAAATAGATAGAGATCGAGAGCATGCTTTGAGAAGGAACTGGAGTGTGAAATTGTTGGGTTGAAAGTGGTGGGCATGAGCCACATAGAAGGTGAAGGCTTGCAAGGGAATGTTGGTGAGAGCATAAGCATGGATGATGGAGTTGAAGATGTGAAGGGTTGGGCGCAGAATTGGGTTTACAACAAATTGCGCGTGGATTTGTCTGAGTGGATTGATGGGTAATGTGGATGAACGCAAGATGGTGAGAAGTTGGTTCTGCAAGAAACTTGTGTGGAGCATGGTTGTCATTGAAGCGATGAAGTGCATTTGCAAAGAGGATCGTCAACACAATATCTTTGGTCATTTTTCTTCCTTCATTCAGTAGTTCTAGCACATTTAGTTATGGGGGAGCTCTTGCACTACAAAGAAGAAGAGCTATAGAGAAGTGCCAGATGAAGAGAGACGGAGTCATCGTTCGGTTTACTCCCTCGTATTGGCTCTTGCGCGAGAAAAACGAGTACAGGTAATAGGTAATTAATCAGTGATTTGGCATGATCACCGTTCATCGTGGTGATCAACGTGAAAAGATCAGGTGCAAGCCCCTGCTGATGACGTTATTCACTTGCCTTTATGGCGGGAGCCTGCAATTTGCACAATCAGATGGAGGCGATTTTCGCGGGTGACTTTACCTCCTTTCAACAAAGTATAAATTTGATGTCGGTCAAGGTCATATGCCAAAACACAAGAAAAACATCATTACTTTTAGTGGCCCCACTGTTTTCAGATTTCAAAACACAAAAATTTTGTATTTTTGACATATCATCCTAAAATTTTGAAGCTGGATACAAAAAAAAAAAAAGTACACAAAAAGTGCTTCTTATGGGCAAGACGGGGGTCAATCACTAAGAACACAAAAGCAGCTGCTTAAGGGTTAAGAATATAAAAAATAATAATCTTTTTTAATGCAAAGTGCAACTAAAGTATTGTGTGTTGGTAGAATGTCATTGCGGTTGAAGAAAAAGTTTTATAGGACGATTATTAGGTCTAATTATACAGTACATGCTTAGATGGATATATGAAAATACAATAAAATATAAAATTCAAAATGAGAAGATACATAAGAAGGTAGGCATTGCACCTATTAAAAATAAGATAAGAGAGAATCGTTTACGGTGATTTGAACATATTTGATGAAGGCCTAATGATGCTCCTATTAAAATGATGGAGAAATAAAAAAATAAATTAGTTAAAAGAGGTCGGAATAAGCCTAGAAAGACATGAGGACGTAGCATTAGATAGAAATGATTGAAGAAAAAAGATTAATGTGAAAGACCCGATTGTTTTTACTCATATTGCCGACCCTAATTGTTTTGGGATGAAAAGATAGTTGTAGTTGTTTGCTTAGTAAAAGCATTAACTTTGTAACAAGAAAGGTGCCTTTAAACCGAGGCAATACAATGCACATGGGCTGCCAGCCAACCCCAATTATAGCTGTTGGTACTAGCCCAAAATAAATAAAAAAACTAAAAAGACTGTTGTACCCTTAATAAACACATCCTATTAGGCTGTGGTAATTTACATAAATACCTATAATGAGTAATCCCCTGTTACAATGAGATTCACTTTCTAATACACTTTTTGAAAGTGAATTTTATTTGAACAACACTAAAAAAAGACAATTAAACACGAAACCTCAAAAGCAAGCCTTTTAAATAGTGGGGCTGTCACAAAACCTACTCACTAGGTCCCGTAAGCTTTTTTGAAAGTGAATTCTTTTTTTAACAATATTTTTTGCTTTTCAAAAACACGACGAAACGTACTCTTAGTTTGCTTTTATGTTGGCCATAGTTACCGCAAACACCTCTCTAAGCTGAGAAGCATGCTTATGAAGTGAGAAGTCCCATGTTTGGGAGAAGCTCGTTTCTCATTTGAGAGAAGGGTGCTTTCCACTGGCTTTTCTCTCACATCATTTTTATTTCTCTTTTATTTTTACTTGTTTTTTCTCATTTATTTTGTGTTTTTCATGTTATTGTTTGTTTTTTTAGCTTTCCTCATGCTTCTCACTTGTTTTTCCTTCGTTTCTCCCTTGCTTTTTTCGCTTCTCATGCTTCTACAAACACTTTCAAAACTAATCTGCTTTACACTCCATACTACTTTTTAACACTCGCTCCACGCATCGCTTTCCATATTCATTTCTCTTTCTAGTAACTATGATTCCAACAATTAGCATCTGTTTGAGTAGAACCTTGAGCCATAACCCTTGTTGCATCCTGCATAGTGTGTTAGCAAACACAGAATTTAAAAAGATCAAATGTGGCCAACATGAACACCACCCACCTATATAGTTAGGTTAGTTTAAGCCGTTCAAGTCGAAGGATGTCAAGAGGTTGATACTTGGGTGTGCATCCCTTGTCACAAGACCGAAGCAGCAGGCTCTTTGATGGGTGATTGGGGGCTCCTTAAGGGTTTTATTTTTCCTTTTTTTAAAGGCAAGTTGGGGTTAGGCAGACCCCCCAGTTTTTATTCAACCTACCACTGAGTTTTGAACCTGCAACGTCCCACCACAAGGAGACTTGCCTACCAAGTACAGACAACGCGGAGCCCGTAGCATAAGGGTGACACATTAGAGAAACTTGGTGGAGATTAAAGGGAGGTTTTTTTGGAGAGAATCTTGTACTACCAACACGATCAATTCCACAGACCATACAAAGAGTAGAGTTTTTTGTACATTGATTAAAGATCCTTGAAACCAAACCCCAAGCAAGCTTCCCAGAACAACCTATTCCTTTCCATCTCCCGCTTATTCAGGTCATCAGCTGTACAACGATTCCTGCTCGAAGCATCATCACCCTCATCGGCTATCTCCTTTTCTACTGCACCTGTACAACAATCTCCTCCTAGAGAATCTTCAAATGTTTCCTCTTCTTGTGCATTAATAGGCAAGGTTGAAACATTTTCTTTCCCAACCACCAACTCCAAGGTATTATCTGTCTGGTCATCGACAGGCCAAGTGCGAAGGTATTCATGGTCATCGCTGAATGATTCAGCATCATAATCTTGGAAGATGGAAGGAGGTCCCTCTTCGTATGCAACATTGGAGGTCTGATTCTGAGAGTCTTCGCTCACTTCAAAACCGTAGAGAAAATATGATCTACTCTGGTTGATCATCTTGAGAGAGAGAGAGTTGCACTCATGCTTGAGTTGGATGTATAAAAATGCATAAATAATGCGAAGAAGAGACCGCCAGCCCATTGAAATTGATTGACAAACAAGACGCGCATTAAAGGATGACGACATTGGTGACATGAAAGTGGGTCCATGTTCTAGATGGTCACCGCCTCTTTCTTTCTCTCTCTTATATATATATATATATTTCTTTATATGAGTAATGGGAAATTGTCAGATGAGACATTCTAAGTGAAACCTGTTAAATATAAGTTTTTAGGCTCCAAATCATTTTTTTTTATCAAAAACACATGATTCAAGTGTCGATTCCTCGTAAATTCACCATGCCCAACAAATTTATAGGGTCTAAACTGCAAAAAAAAATATTGAAAGAGCAGTAAAACCCATTTAACACTTACCCATTTCTTTCTCTTTCTCTCTCTATATAGACATTAGAATATGATAACTGAAAATATGAGAATTAATGTGTAAATTTTTATGGGTTTTTTGTTCTTTTGTCTTGAATCTGACATGATCTAGATACTTGGTTTTATAAGAACCTTGTGGCTCATAATTTTCATAAAATATTCAAGCATTCAAATTCATAATTTTTTTCATAAAAAATACAAGATCCAATGGTTGATTCTTAGTAAATTCACCGTACCAAGCACATCAACATCGTTATTTAAAAAAAAAGTGTTGAAAATGCCCATATTTACAGTTGTGATCATATTATAGTTATTATATTCTAGTGACTAACTCTCTTTATATATATATATATATATATATATATATATATATATATTGCTACAGTTTTTTTACAAGCTAACTCCCTGATCTATGGGTTTTTCTGGTAATCTAAAAATCAATGGCTATAAAGGCATTCATTTTTTCTAACTCATTAAAACATCTTTTTCATTAAAAAACATGATCCAAGAGTCAATTCTTACTAAATTGAGCTATGATGTTAGATTGTGTCAAAACAATTTGCATAATGAGATTCAAATTAGATTTTAGGTAAAATCAATTGTACCAAATATAAGCCATATATATCATGGTTTTAAAACCCAATGACTCATGACTTGGTCCGGTCAGGTTAAATTTATATTTTATATAATATATATATATATGTATTATAGAATGTTATCAATATATTATATATAATATGCATTAATTATATGATATTTTTATAATAATTTAATATATAATATTATTAATGCATGTATAACTATATTTTTGTATATAATATATATAATATATGTAATTATATATAAAATATGTCATATATATGTGACTTGCTGAGTCATGAGCAAACTCGGCAGAGTTTTTGTACAACTGAGTTTTGACTTAGTAATCCGGGCTGAGTCAACCGAGTCACCCGGCAAGTTTTCAAACCTTGATATATATATATGGATGGACACCCTTTGGCTTTTTGAATTATCCCTTTTTTTCATGTGCCTGTCATTTTGACGATTCTTGACTAGATATTGCCTTTACCAGACAGCGATAAGAAGTGGTTTATTAGGTGCAAGATGTCAAAGAGTCGGTTATGATCCACCTTATGAATGCCCCACTTAACTTTTTTGAGTTGGCACCATTGTGACTTTTGCGGCCATGTTTGCAAGGAATCCTTCTTTGATACAATAATTTAACTATTTCATTCAGTTGCGTGCACGTGTATATATATATATATATATATATATATATATATATAGAGAGAGAGAGAGAGAGAGAGAGAGAGAGAGAGAGAGAAGGGTAATAAATAGCTTTTAAATAATCTTTATCAAATGAACAAAGTTTCAAGTGTTTGATTAATTCCAACTCTTGCTTAGAATTGACCTTTTAGGCGTTTATATGCTTAGTTAGGGCAATAAAAAATCAAAGGCTTATATGGAACCAAAACTTTGTGAAAGTACAAATTAAGCAAAAAAGCGTGCAACTCAAAATTTTTAAAGCCTTTGGGACAGTTTAAAGCAGAAACTATTTAGAAGTACTAATCACTTTATATATATATATATATATATATATATATATATATATATATATATATATATATATATGAAGTTTGTTAGAGTCCTTGTATGAAAATATATAGACAGTTGTTTTAAAAAAACATCTGGAGGTCCAATGACACACTGACCTGAACCAGGTTAACAAGTCAAAAGCATGCCCAGTTGGAGAGATAGCAGAATACAATTTCTTTAAGGCAAGTTGTGTGCACAAAAGATGCCAAAGATTGCACATCAGCAACAAACTTTCTAGAAGCATGGACTAAGAACATCTGGAACCCTTTTTAAGGGCGGGTCAGTAGTCGACCTGATTCCAATGGTGGATCAGTTCTAATTCTCAATTGGATTTCCCCCATTTCAACTAAATTCTCGTAATGATGCAGTTGACAACTCCAGTCTCATCACTTGTTTTCATCTACACTCTGGTCACCCTCTTCATCTTCATCTTCACTCCAACGACAGCCAGTAAAAAGAGCCTTAATAAATTCATGACCTATGTCACATGAATACGGCTGCGGCTAAGGTCATTTTTATGAAGTTTTAAATATGACTAGTATATAAAGGGACGTGAAACAAGAGCCAAAATAGAGTATCCGTGTGAGAGTTTGTGACTGAAAGGTGACCAAAGAACTTAGTAGAATTGAATTATGGTTTCAACATATTGTTTGCTCCGTTTGGAATCTGGTAGCTGGGATGGAATCATGTGTTTATGCATTTGAAGAAGTGGGCAGCTACCAAATCCATTATTTAGTGTAAATACAAAGGAGAAAGGTCCATCCTAAATACATAAACGCCCATCCCAGCTATCAGATTTCAAAGGAAGCAGATCAGGTCATGCTGAACATGAGTGTTTTTGCTCATGCCGACATCGTGGCCGTCTGTTTGCATTTTGGATGAATGCCACGTGGTTTTGTTGACTTTTTAGCTTTTTAAAATACAAATCGGATGGCCACGATGTCGGCATGAGCAAAAACACTCATGTTCAGCATGACCTGATCTGCTTTCGATTTCAAATGGGACCACCAAAGTAATTTGACCAAGATTTTACCAAACACCAAATGCATAAACGCCCATCCCAACTACCAGATTCCAAACAAGCCCTAAATCCAAACACATCCTAATGGAAAGCCACATAAGAATAGAGTACACCGTATCCTTTTTGCAGATTTCATGTGGCATATATAGCTTGAAGATTTGTATGCACATCCGGACATTGGGTTGGTTGGTGCTGGTGGGGTAATTAAGCATCCAACAAAAAATGGTCTGGGTTTGGGCTGCCTGTGGACTAACTCGCAACCTAATAAAAACTAGGTCTAAAAAACCAGAATAATAAACATGCCGAGTTCGGGTATCAGTGAAAGAGCACATGGACAAAATCCAAATTACCTGGCTTGAAAAGAATTGGGTTTGAAAGGGCCGTACTGGGACTGAGCCTGACAAGTAGGGGTGTCAACAAGTAAGGTTTGGTTCGGACACATGTGAAACCAGACCTGGACCTGACTTTTGGGTATGGTATCGGGTATGGACTTGGGTCTAATCGAGCCCACCATAAGAAAAATCATACCTAGACCCAATAAAAACTACATACCAGACCGAGACATACCCAATAAAATAGTATTTTTTATCATTTTTACATTGAAAAATTATGGGTCTTAATCAGAACTCGGGTGGGGTGGGGCCTGGGTCTGATATAAAATTTCACAAACTATATATAAAACACAAAAAAAAAATATTTGGACTCGGGCTGAATCCAAACTCGACCCAGATCCACCAGGTGTTAGTCAGTTGCGTGCTTATAAAAGCAAGCAGCGGCAAGGAGGGGGGTGGGCAGGTTTCTCGAAACCTCCTTCCTCTCTCTCTCTCTCTCTCTCTCTCTCTCTCTCGCCACCGCCTCTCGCTCTCTCGTATCTCTCTCGGTACCCGCCCCCCTATCCCACTCTCCTTGCATTTGTCGAGCAACAACCTCTGTCGATGCTCGCACGCCAACGACCTTCCCTCTGACAACCCACCACCACTTTCCCTCTCTGTTTCTCGCTCTCTCTCGCTCGTCTGCTAACGCCGATGAACTCCTGTCCGGCAACCCTCAGGCAACCTCGACTCGAGATCCCTTCCGGAAACCCAAGGTTGGCAACCCAGGTGTGCACCCCTCTGCCACCTCCTCTTCCCCTTTTCTTTTCTTCTTTTTTTTCCTCTACTTCTTTTCTTCTTCCTTATGTCGGCCAACAGAGGCAAAAGCCCCTGCCTGTTAGTCTTTTACGGCAGCGAATGACCCTTCGGCAAGAGCTTTAGCCCCTGCCACTTTGCAGACAGGTTGACAGGGGTAAAACCCCTGCCGCCTATGAGAAGGGTTCTGACAAGGGGTTTTGGAGCCCCTACCTGCCCTTTTTTTCACCAGAGAGGGTCGAGACCCCTCCCTGTCTCTTCTTTTCCACAAGGAGGGTCGAGCCTTCCCTATCTCCTTTTTGTTGGGCAGGGGAGGGTTCGACCCTCCCTGCCTTTGTTTGTTGCGGGGAAGGGCTCGAGCCCTCCCTGCCTTCGAGCTACGCAGGGGAGGGTTCGACCCTCTCTGCCCTGGTAGTACGTTGGAGGAGGGGTTGAGCTCCTCCCTGCTTGTCAAATTCACAGGGGGCGGGGTCGAGCCCCTTCATGCTTGTCTATTGCGCGGGGAAGAGATCAACTCCCTCCCTGCTTCCATGTTTCATTGGGGAAGGGCCGAGACCCTTTCCTTCCTTGGTTTGGGCAGGGGAGGGACTAAGTCCCCTCCCTGCACCCTCTTCTTTAGGGCAGAGGCATCGCTCCTGCCTTTGCCAGTTTTCAGTAGGAAGAAGCGAAGCTCCCTGCCTGTACTTTTTGACAGGCAAGGGCGAAGCCTCTGCCTCTCTCCTTGCCTTTATCAAGCAGAGGCACAACCCCTGCCTCTGTCTGAACAATCGACAAGCAAGGGTGAAACATCCTGCCTCCCTGTTCTTGTTGACAGCGGATCAGCAGGGGCTTGCAGCCCCTGCCCCTGTTTCTTGCATGTAAAGCAGGTTCGCCGGGGGCACGCTGCCCCTGCCTCTGCTTTTTTCACGCTAGAACAACGACAACACTCATGCCCTCTCTATCTTTCTGATTGAGATAGCATGTTGACGCCTCGCTTTTGCAGCTCGTACGATGGATCCTGCTCGCGCCCCGAGACCTGAGCCGTCTATCGCTTACACCCGCAGATGCCAGCAATCTCGCAACTCCCCAAGGTAGGGAAAAATTGCACGGAGGACTTGGACAATTGAATTGAGTTCAATTAACTAAAAAGAACAATTAAATAAATATATATGCATATATATATATATATTTATACAAGTATGCATTTAACTCAAGGACGCAGTTTTACAATCTTTGTCCTTTACTTTCTGTCATGTCTTTCTTTTGCCGTCGCACTTTGCATCCAGGCTCCTGCTTTTGTAAATGTTTCGTTACTATCTTGCCATTGCAAATGATGCTCTAGTTTTCATTCATTGCATATTCTATATAAGCATTCTCGTAGAGGATGCAAGGGGCATTTACCGCTCTCCCTCTTGCGATTAGAGTTGAGTTGGGGGCTTAACGATACATCCTTGTCTAAAGAGAGGGATCTCTAGCAAGAGATCTTGACTTTTCGAGTGAGCAGTTTTGCAAAGTAGACTTGAGAATTTAGGAAGCTGCGCAAAAGCATCAAAGACTACCCAAATCAAAGTATTTGGAAGGATGTGATTGACTGGTTTTATTCGTCTATTCGACATATCTCGGGTAACCCCGAATTGGGGCTTGAGCGGACTTCTTAGAGAGAATTCTGTTGAGAAATCCGTATCTCATTTATCGAGGACAGTATCAAGTCATGCGAGGCATGTAGATACCACAATAGGGGATAAGATTCTTGAAAATCGCATGAGTTTTTGGTTGTTTCAAAAGATAAATAATGTCAAAAGTAATGTTTGAGAAACATTACATCTTTGCGAAACACTTCTTTTGAGGCTCCTATTAAGGAACTATATCTCTTTCATCATAGAGTACTTGTAGTCGTGCACTGCACGCTAGTATTGTGATGATCGGATGTGACAGTCATGCGACCTTGAATAGTGCTAAATGCACAATATTGTAAACACATAAAAATGGGATTGCCTTCTCAGGCAAGATGCTCGAGTAAGCTGAAAGACTACAATATATAGAATGGGTCGTTAGTTAAGCAACACCTAACGCACCCATTCGCCCTTTGGTTTCTATCAAGAAAGATGATGGATCAATACAAAAACTTCAATGGACAGGTTGTTAACAACCACCCCACGGGTAAAGATCCAGCCTCCCAAGTCATTGGAATTAGGAAAAGGGACTACCAAACATTATCCTAGGTGGTAGATCCCATGGACTCTTTTGCAGAAGTTGGATGCATCTGTTGCCAAGTAACTGCCTTTGGGGAATCCTCTCTCGGCTGAAAGTCGTCCTCTTAAGAGCGGACTCAACTAGCTATTCGGGTTATTGAAGATACATAGAATAGCAGGTGTTTGAACTAGTCTCAGTTGTTTCTACGATTCGTCTGCGCATACCCGCAGGCCAGTAATATCGAAACATAAGTCTGTTCACACT